>NW_026067898.1:3331111-3335787 GCF_014885135.2 Alexandromys fortis
TTATTTATTTATTTTTTATGTATACAATATTCTGTCTGTGTGTATGCCTGCGGGCCAGAAGAGGGCGCCAGACCTCTTTACAGATGGTTGTGAGCCACCATGTGGTTGCTGGGAATTGAACTCTGGACCTTTGGAAGAGCAGGCAATGCTCTTAACCACTGAGCCATCTCTCCAGCCCCCGATGACCTTTTCTGATCTCTGAGGTTACCATGCACACACATGATGGACATGTAAATGCATACAATACATGCACATAAAATAAATAAACTAAAAAAATACTTTAAGCAGAGGGCTTTGGCGGTCTAGAGAGAATAAACGCATTGCACCACCTAATGTAAGTCTAACTGCAAGCAACGTAGTATAATGGCAGAGGGTAAGAGTCCATCAGATGGGGGCCTGATGCCCAGCTCTGCTGTTGACTAAATCTGTTATCTGTGCAAATCACTTACCCAGGCTTAAAGCCCAGTCAGTCCCCAATTGTAACTTGGAGATCTTTAAAAGCATTGTATGTGTATACTTCATATTGTGGGTATATCTAACTCCCGATTCTGGGTCCATGTGTTATTTTCTCATTCACAAATATGAAGTAATGCAGATCTACAGGATAGGCTGGTTTCTAAAGAATACCAAAATAATCCGAGCGGTGGTGGCGCACGCCTTTAATCCCAGCACTCCGGGAGGCAGAGGCAGGCGGATCTCTGGGAATTCGAGACCAGCCTGGTCTACAAGAGCTAGTTCCAGAACAGGCTCCAAAGCTACAGAAAAGCCTTATCTCGAAAAAACAAAAACAGAAGCAATAACAACAACAACAAAAATCCCAAGTGAGTTCTCTTACATGCTTTCTTCTTTTGCTATCTGTGGGCGATGCTTGCATACAAATTCAGTATTTCCACATCACAAGACATGAGGCCATCAGACCCATAGATGTAAAATAGAAGCCTTGTTCTCAGCACAGCGAAGACAGACACCGTGAGCAGATGATAGAGGAAGTAAGCTTTCAGTGTCCTTCCAACAGCCAAGGAATCACGTGCTTATTTGCATTTTAAAAGGATGTGGTCTTTTCACAAAATAAGAAACACAGCCTCCCATTAGCCTCCAGAGAAAGTTAAGAAAATTAAGAACATTTCTTCTAAAATTCTAGAATTAGGTGTCAAAGTGATAAATGTTGATGTGAAAGAAACATCCCTATTTTTTCCCTAACCTAAAAAAGTAAACATTTAAACTTTCCGTCGGGATAGCTGATGATGTTACTGTGCAAGGGGGATTATTAGGCATAGAGGAAGCTGATGGCAAAGGAATCCAGTTCAAAGGACTCCACAACGCAGTGGCCAGCCAGTCTACTCACCCAGAAGCAGCCAGGGCTTAATAACGCCAACTTGCAGGTCCAAGCTAAGGTCTTGCACGTAGCCACAGCCACCCCCACCGCCGGGCTCCGCTTCCACAACTTCAACTGTGGCATCTTTCCAGGTCTCTATAAGTTTCTTTCCAGATAGCGTGGTCACCCTGGTGCACTGCTTCCTGAGGTTATTCCGGGAGAATGCTTGGATTTCTTGGTTCAGGGAGTGCATTACATGAGCGAAGGAGGAAAGGCGGCAGACACAAAGACACACCGCCCTCACCGGGCGTCACTACCCGGGAGCTGGACCCAGCAGGTGACTGTGGCTCGGCTCAGAGCAGCCCAGCCCCACTGTCCCGAGCGCCGCTGTAAGGCGAGAGCTGATTGGCCGCTGAGACACAGGGGCTGATTGGATGCCGCTTCCCACCTGCAGCCGGAAGTACTGGGAGTTCCGGGTCCGTCACCGCCCCTCAGCCGGGCTGGTCCTCAGTGTTTCACCCCTGCTGAGTTCTGCAGGAGGCGTGGTCTTTCTGAGACGCAGTCGTGGAAAGCTGGTGTATCCTGGCTCTCAGCTCGCCCAGGGCAGTGTGTTCCGGGACGGCCCTATTGACCCTTACTAAATGCAATCTTATGATAATTTGAGTACAATGTATAAAGACTTAGAAAAAAATGTATTCTCCAACATTACATACAAATGTTTCTGCTGCTTTTAAAACTTTCTGTCATGAAAGTAAGTTTATGGGCTGACTTTTTGTGTTTCTTCACAATTATAGGTTACAGGAATTGCAGGCTCAAGTGTCCTGATAGTTGGAGGTAAGACCTTTGGGAGGATAAATGGTATTGTATTAAAACATATGACAGGATTAATGGCTTCATGAAAAGGCACAAGAACTTCCTTCCCTTACCCTGGGCCAGGTAAAGGAGGACAAAGGAAGTTGGGAGAAATGGGTGTCAGTAAAGCAGGAAGTAGGAGCACATCAGGAGCCTTGCAGAATCTAGCATCTCGAGGTAAATTTCTCTTGCTTATGCAACACAGTTTATAGTGCTTTGTTTTCTCCTTCGAGTAGAGTTTCGCGCTCACCGTACCTGGCTGGAACTCCGGAGTGAAGTGTAAATTATTTGTCTCCTTTAGTCGATCACAGGCTCCTCCAAAACAACCCTCACCATAAATCAGTCCATGTACTTATCCGACAGTGAGCACTTACCGCACACTGCACTCCGCTAACAACTTCTACACACTTAATAACTTAGACATTAAGTCATTTTACCTCACCACGAGCTTAGTGTATACAATAAATATTTATTTAAACAGATCCACAGTTTACAGCTGGGGAAACTTGGATGCAGGCAGAGTATTTCACAGCTACGTTTTGAACCACAAGTAAAGCCTGGGTGCGTTCCAGTCCAGAGCTTCAGTTTTGTTTTTTTTTTTTTTTTTCAAGACAGGGTTTCTCTGTGTAGCAGTCCTGGCTGTCCTGGAACTCACTCTGTAGACCAGGCGGGCCTTGAACTCAGAGACATCTGCTTGCCTCTCCCTCCCAATGCTGGCATTAAAGGCCTGAGCCACCACCACCCAGCTTCTTTCTTCTTTACTACAGAATCCTGCTTTGCCCCTCAAAGTAACAGTAGCTATAATAACAATATTATATGTGCCAGGGGCTGCATAGTTTAAACACATAAACACATTAGCGATTAACTCTGAGTCACCAATAATGCATCCGTGTCACACTAGGAGAAGAACGAAAAGAGCTTCCCCTTGGGGCTGTTTAACCAAGAGTGAGCCCAGACTTGAATTCTCTACTTCACGTAGCCTGTGTCTTCCATCCTGTCTGAAACTGTGCCTGCCTGGAGGCTGTCTTGTGACTCTGTCCCTGTCCCTATGAGTCTATCTGTTGTCTGTGTGTCTGTCCCTGTGGGCCTGTCTGTGTGTCTATGTGTTCAATCTGTGTGTCTATCTCTTCTGAATACTGCAGAAATCATCACATGGGGAGGAATGATATACTTTATAGAAAATTTTAACAGAGTTAACAAGTTCAATATCAGCCCCAAGTGATCCAGACAACAAGCAGTGCTACAAATATCATTGTTTATCAGTCAATACCCAAGTGCTTGTTCAACATTTATGATGGATATTCATTTTAGAATATTGTTTTTAACCTCTGCCCTTTTCAGTTGATGATACACGTGTATTTTTATGGATCAGGGGTGTAGAAGAGTACATATATTTAAATTACAGATATGCACTATCTGGTAGATTTTTTTTATATTGCTTTATTAATATAGTTTAAACAAACAGGCTGAGTACATGGTAGGATAGTAGTCTTAAGTGACCTCAGGGTGTATTAACTCTGGCTGTGAGGTCCAGCAAAAGATCCACTGTCCTAGAATGTAAGAAAAAATTATTGTAATCATTGCCATAAGGTGCTGTTATAGTTGTTATGATTATTAGGGGGAATAAAAAATTCTGTTTTGTGGAGCATGTGTTCGAGTGGAGGGAGCAAGCAGGTGTGTGTGTGTGTGTGTGTGTGAGAGAGAGAGAGAGAGAGAGAGAGAGAGAGAGAGAGAGAGAACCATGGAGGAACATTAAATGCTAAACCCCATGGTGAAAGAACAGTGTGCTGCTAGCTACCGGTTGGTGAGAGAAGGCCCATCCAATAAAACACTTTGAAACAGGCTTGAGTAACATGCAGAAGCCACCATTAGAGGTATCTGGATAAGAGAGGCGTACGAAATGTCTGTGCCATGCACTGAGCAAGTGTCTAGACAACAGAATACTTACTGAGAAGTAGGAGAGGTAGGTGTGGGGCTCAGGATGTGGTCAGGTGGCTAATAAGTTTTTAGTGAGTAAAGATCAATGTTGGAGGAGATAGGGACAGAGAGATAGCAAGAACTTTATGCTGTATTCTTAGTGAGATCAGATGTCACCAGTGAGGCCATTGGTATAGTGAGCCCTAAAGGTGACAATTTCTTCAAGGTCTACCTCAACTTCAGAAGGCTAGAGCACACCCCTCACAGAGTGGATGGCATCCATGAATGATTGACGTGGGAACCTAGAGGCCGGGTCATCTTCGCCTAACTTGGTACAAATCTAAAAGGTCACTGTAACTGTAAAGGATAGAATGTGGTTGGCCTTGGCTGTCATAAAGTCTATTTAATCACGTGACTTCCTTTCCCCTTCCACATGTACTGATCCAAGAATACTTTTTTAAAAGATTTATTATTGCCGGGCGGTGGTGGCGCATGCTTTTAATCCCAGCACTCGGGAGGCAGAGGCAGGCGGATCTCTGTGAGTTCGAGACCAGCCTGGTCTACAAGAGCTAGTTCCAGGACAGGCTCCAAA
>NW_026067898.1:3335881-3357047 GCF_014885135.2 Alexandromys fortis
AAAAAAAAAAAAAAAATTATTATTTATGTGCATGGATGTTTTGCCAGCATGTGTATCTGTGTACATCATGCATGCAGTGCCTGCAGAGAACAAAGCTGAGTATCAGATCCCTGGGAACTCGAGTTACAAGTCAACTGCCCTGTGGATGCTGAGAATTGAACTTGGGTTCTCGTGTAGATCAGTTGGTGCTCTTAACCACTGAGCCATCTCCAGCTGCCCCCCAAAAGCAGTTAAAAAAATTTGAATGCTAAACTATACCTCAATCTGTTTCAAATGAAGCTGAGTTGAAAAGCAATATGTTACTTATTCTGCAGAAGGAAAAAAATCAGAAGCAACTAAGTTTGTGAGGAGGCCGCTGCTGTAGCCAGAAAGTAAGATGGCACTTGCTTGGGCTAGAGTAGCAGCAGAAAAGGTATATTCTACATAAACGTGTTCCTCACCTTAAGATGAAGCTATGCCCCAAATCCATCTCACGCTGACATACTGTTAGGCTGGAAATACATTGGATATGCTGGACCGATTGAATATTGGAGCATAGTCACACACCCTTAATAGAACATTGTTAGTTTGTTTTTTTCTCCTCCGGATGGTGAGGCTGAGTGCCAGCTGGCAGCTTTCCCTGCCTCTGCCCAGCATTGCAAGACAGCATAGTAACTCACATTGCTATTGTAGGCAAAGATACAGTTTCAAAGTACATTTTCCACAGACAATTATCACCTTTGCATCATCATAAGGGAAAAACATCATACATCAAAACATTACAACCAGGGACAGTATGAGAATCAAACCACAAGGAATTGCTAATAGGGTCAATGCAAAGGATATCCAAATCATTAGCTGAATAATAAATTCGCCATTTATTAATAAAAGATGAATGCAGAAATGAGAAGCAATTTGTGATATGTGTTCTGGATAGTCTTATGTCAACTTAACAAACAAATTAGAGCTATCTGAAAGGAGGGAACCTCAACTGAGAAAATGCCTCTATAAGATCCAGCTGTAAGGCCTTCTCTTAATTAGTGATTGATGGGGGGGCCCATTCCACGTGGGTGGCATCGTTCCTGGGCTAGGGGCCTGGATTCTCTAAGAAAGCAGGCTAAGTGCTTTTTTTGAATGGAAACTGAGGAGCAGTGGATCTGGGGGAGGAGGGACTAGAAACAGGGGATAGGAGAAGCTTGCAGGAGAGAAAGAAGCAAAATGCTATGAGAACCAGGCCAGAGAGAAAAGGAGGCATTTCACCCACGGGGTGGCATCGCCTGTGTTCCACCGTGATCAGTAAGGGGCCACTCTGGGAGAGGGGCCCTTCCCTTCAGGAGCATCATTTAACCTCTGGCTGCACACAGTCATGCTAAATTTAATGGGAGCAGGATCACTTAAGGATTAGGATGAGATCAGGCTAGTGACACTCCCTTGTGGAGGGGTGGAGGCCCACAAGGCTCCTCCCTTCCTGAAATTATATGATGTGAGCATTGACTGGGTGGGACTCCCCAGCTGTGCAGCTCTTCATGAGTCACCCAGAAGACTGGGGGTCCCCTCAGTGGTGCCGCAGCCTTTGAGTCACCCAGGCTTCTGTAACCCATCGATTCACCAAAAGGGACTTGAATAGACTCGGTGCCATCTCTGTCTGAAGTGATCAGATATTCATTTCCTTTACATATAAATAAATTTATTTTTATTTTATATGTGTTGTTATTTTGGCTATATGTATGTCTGTGTGAGGATATCAGATCTTAGAAATGCAGACAGTTGCCACACCTCCCAATAATGCCAATCGCTATGAGTTTATGGGGACCAATTACATTCAAACTTTCACACATGGGCTTTTTAAACCTCAAAGCCCACCACAAGTAAAACTCTTCCTCTAACAAGGCCACTCTTCCTAGTTCTTGTAATCCTTTCATATAGTTCCATTCTCCGTATGAGCCTATGGGGCCATTCTTATTCAAACCTCCACAATGTCCAATTTATTATAACTTTTATTTATGACTAGTAATTTAATTTGATTTATTATTTTGGCATTATGCCATATTCCAACCTGGGGAATGAAGTGAACAGTTACATTACAGAAAAAAATCAAACAACAACATAATATAACTTTAATTTTTTCTAATGAAGTTGAGCTTTCTTCATGTCGTGAATATTATTAGTGACAGTAGAGAGAAGCTAGAATTGTGAGAGACCTGGATCTCATAGATTTGTGAGATAATTTTGGCTCTGGATCTACAGCATCCAACTCTGTGCCATCACTGAGTTCCCATCACCGGGGTTGTCAAATCTAGACATGAATTCTTTTTTTTTACCATAGGAGTATCAGCATACACTATCTGGATCTTGGTAACTAAGACCCTTGGCTACTAAGTCCCAAGTCCAATTTCTCTCATGAGATGGATGGCAATAGACCTTCTGAGATTCTGACCCCCCTCTGTACAAAGGTGTCATTGTATAAAGCCTCCCATCAAGTAACTTACAGATTTTTAAAAGCCGTATGGAATGGTAGTGAAAACCAAAGTTAAAATAAGATACCCTGGGTTGGAAAAGGAACTTTAAGATAAGGTTACTATGCGAAAACCCAAAGGCTGGGAGTATTCATTGATTGATTACCCCCACCCAGAATCAGAATTCAGGCTATTATCATTATTGTTGAAGACACCAAACCGGGTAGAAAAATGAAAAGAATCAGGGTGGGACAGAGCTGGAGGCTTCCTCATGATTGTGTGAAGTTTTGTCGTGCTTGAAGGAAGTGTGTGGGCTGCTCTGAGAGAATTGCTAGCAGGCCTTCCCAACTATGGAGCTTGTGTTTTATGCTACAATATACTAGGTAAGACGTGTTCACTTGTGCAATCAGTGCACAACTTCTATGAATGGAAACAACTCTTCCAATTAGATCTCAGGCCCTCCCATAGGAAGGAAGCCATATTTGGTACTGTAAGCCCTGGCAGAAGTCTGTGACTGAGGAAATCATAGGCCCCAAGGCATCTGTATATTACTGCTGCTATCTGTCAGAGTTGGCTTCTGTTCTGCAGTAGGCAATGGTTACTGTGAAGGCATATGACTGGTGTGGTTTGACAAGGAATGGCCTCCATAGGCTCATATACTTGGATGCTTGGTCCCTGATTAGTGGAACTGCTTGGGAAGGATTAGGAGGTGTGACCTTGTGGGAGTAGTGTGGCCTCTCCGGAGGAGGAGTATGTCACTGGCATGAGGCCTGCTACCTACAGATCAGTACGTACAGGTCTCATCTACTTATCCAGCACCATGCCTGTCTGTGTGCTGCCAGGAACGCCCCCCCCCCCATGACAATGGACTAACCCTCTGAAACTGTATGCAAGTGCCACCCCCCATCCCCCGTTACTTTCTTTTTATAAGAGTTACCTTGGTCATGGTGTCTCTTCACAGCAATGGAACTAAGACATTAAGACAACTGCTCCAACTGCTGAGAGTGTCTGGTGCTGTAGCACAAGAAGAATTGTAAATGTTAGACACGCGCACGCGCGCACATTGTGGAAATGAAGTGGAAAGACTATAGGGCCAAAGGAAGGGGAAGAGTTGGGGGAAGCCCATCTTGAGCCAGACTGGCTGCCATTACCCACATCAGAGTCTCATGAGATCAAGCCTATTTCCTCGCCAGCTGGGTGTGTGGTGGCCCACGATTTTTATCCCAGCACTCAGGATGCAGAGGCCAGTCTGGTCTACAGAGTTTCAGGTCAGCTACATAAAGATCCTGTCTCAAAAAAACAAAAGAAAAATTTCCCTCACGGAGGGAGGGTTGAGGTTCCCAAAGCTGTTGGGGTTCCCAGGGCAACCTTTCCCTGAAAGAGTATCAGCACAATAGATGAGTCAATGGGGCGGAGTGATCTCCAGCGCCGTGGTTGCTATCAGTAGGGCACTGGCGGTGCACGGTGTTCTGAGGACAACTGTTTCTGGGTTACTCTGATAAACCAATCGACTCATTGAGCTGCACCTGAATGGAATCCCTTCTGTGGCCTTCTGCACCCTCTCTATCTGGATGACTATCTTTACAGCTTCTCGGGAGACATCACACAACAAAGGGCTAAGGGATCTGGGAATGAAGAGCAGGGAGAAACGAGAAGCGAGTACACCCGATAACACGCTTCTCAGCTCTCCAGATAATTTCTCATATTCTCTATCCTCTTCTTTCCCCTTCCTCCTGTGGTACTAGGTATTAAGCCTGTATTCCCGAACATGCCATCCAAGTATTCTACCAGCTCGGTTTGCTTTGTTTTGGGTGACGGTCTTACTGAGTTGCTCAGGCTGACTCTAAACTTATTACCAGCAGCCCAGGCAGACCTTGAACCGGTGTTCTCCTGCCTCAGACTTCTGGGTGTCTGGGAGAACAGGCCTGTGCCACCAGGTCTGGCTTCCTTTGTCTTGGCAGATTAAGAGCGCCTATGCCAAGTAGCACACCGGGCATTTTCCCAGCGTTGGCTTTAGTCTAGCTGAAAACCTCAGTTTCAACAAAGTAACGAAAATGCAAAAAGTAGTGAGCCACAGATCTCGCGTTCCCTCTGCCTGACATTTTGCATGACAGTCTGCCATGGAAATATGTAATCTTTATTAATTCAGAACGACTGCATGGGTGAAGTCTCTGTGAATGTTGCACTCAGAATCAGTCTCTGGCCCGAGTTAGCGATCCATCTGCACTGACTGGCAAAGCAAAGGCGCAGCCTGAACTGAGCGCGGGGGAAGAGCTCCGCCTGCGGTTTCCGGCACCTGCGCCCTGATCTGTTCACAGGCATTTAGTAATTAGTTAAATTAAAGCCAGTTCGAGTGCAGATTTCCCTTGTGAATTCAAGGCCTCATAAATGAATTTGTTAACTGTATATTTTAGTCCCACAATGGGGTTTTGTCTTCCTTGCATGGCTGTATTTATGTTATATAATAATATAAAAAGAAACAATAGGACAGAAATAGATCCTTCTGCCTTCCCTACAAATATTAATCATTTGAGCGTGCAGGGTAATATTTAAGTACTTTCCATTGCCTAAAAAAGCAGGCCTTTTCAAAATGTAGAGAAATTTGGCTTAGGACATAATTCAGAATTTTAATTTTCTGAGATATACTTTATACATATAAAAAGTAGGCTTAGCATAATTGTCAATTTCTTTTTCATCTGTTATTTCCTCAAAAAGGGACATTTTTATAACTTACTTTTGAAATTAATATGTTAATTTATCTTGTAATTATATGATATATATGTTAATTATGTAGACTATATATTACAGTGGTTTATGCTCCAAAAAAACCCTCATGACCAGGAAATCAATCAATATACTTGTGGAGTATCTGATATGAGTATAGTGCCTCATCAAAGGCTAGGAAGGTACAGAAAAATATATTTCACTGAAATTTAGGGATCATCCATTATATGACATAATACCATTAGCAGAAAGGAAATATTTCCAGGTGAACAACAGCACATTTAAGATGTTGTTTATAAGATGCATTCTACTTTCAGAAAAATTAGTAAGATTTTTTTAAATGTACATTCTAATTGATAAAACTCAAAAACAAAAAAAGAAACTCTGCTTTCAAGAACCGACAGATTCATAGGAGAGGGGTAAAAACCAAACCAGAGCAGCTGAAGGGACTGCTCAGCAGGTAAGAGCATTTTGTTCTTCCAGAGTTCGGTTCCCGGCACCTACCCATACGGCCACCAGCTCACCACACTCTGTAACTCCAGCTCCAGAAGATCTGATGGTTTCGTTGTGGCCTTCATGGGCCCCTGCACAGTTGTGGTGCATACATATACAGGCATATGCATACACATGTACATAAAATAAATTTTGTTTTGGGAAAAAAAACAACCCAGAAAAGAAAAAAAGAAATCATAGCAAGAAATCTTCATTTTTAGCAAAATCATAGATGTAAAACTTAAAACATGTTTGCAGGGACACATCCTGGGTATCAAAAATACAGGCTTAAATTAATCTTTACATAGTGTACTAATCAGGTGTCCCTAGACGAACAATCTTAAAGGATGACTATATTAGTACAAAGGGGATTTATTAGATTGGTTTACAGGCTACAGGCCGTCCAAAAGAGTTGTTTGCATGCCAGGGAGGCTGAGAAGTTGGTGGAAATCGGGTACTGAAAGGACTGCAAGATTCCTGGAGAGACATCAGTCTTCAGTTCACGCTGAAGGATGAGCAAGCCGGGTTAGGGTTATCCTGAAGTGACAGCCACTGCAACCGCGACAGGTTAGACACATTCACCAGCCGAGGTGGAGGCGAGCAAGCAAAAGTCAGCAGTGCTTTTCCCTCTGGGCCCCTGCCGGAAAATGTGCTACCAGGTCTCCCTCCTCATTTTAACCCTTCTAAGAAACCCCCTTGCAGTCCCACCGACAGACGTGTGTCTCAGCTGACAGTCAAGATTGGCCATCATACACACACTAGATTATGTAAGCCTTGAAAACAGTGCGGAAAGCCGGGCGGTGGTGGAGCAAGCCTTTAATCCCAGCACTTGGGAGGTAGAAGCAGGTGGATCTCTGTGAGTTCGAGACCAGCCTGGTTCCAGGACAGGCTTCAAAACCCCAGAGAAACCCTGTCTCGAAAAACCAAAAAAAAAAAAAAAAACCAAAAACAAAAACAAAAACCATGCAGAGTTATTTGGGTTTATAGTTTATGATCATTGAGGATGTCATAATCAAATATTATAACAAAAGCTTAAGAAAACATATCTGAGGACCAGCTAGGAAACTAGAGTATTAATTTAACTATAAGGGGCATGGAAAATGTGATGTTGTTAAAACCCCTTTAAAAACCGGTGACTTAGAAGGCACTGTTTTAAAGAATAATTATTAGGGGGTGGAGAAATGACTCAGGGCACTCACGGCTCTTGCAGGGGACCTTGGTTGGTTCCCAGAACCCACATGGTTAGTTCACAACCATATATCCAGACCGCCATGGACAGCAGGCACCCATGTGTATACACATCCATGTAGCATAAAGAAATATCTTTTTCCTACAGACAGAGGAGTACCAAGGGATCAAAGGGATTCTCTCTAAGCTCAGTCAAGTGAACCAGGGACGTTACCCATGTCACTTACAGGAATAGAGGTGTTTAATTAAGAGACTCCACCAAGATGCCCACCCTAGTCAACGGCTTGTCTATTCAACAGACATGATTGGGATCTTGGGGTGGGAAGGGGTCAAATGAGGATTCCTTGAACCTCCTGAGTCTTGTATTGCTCTCACCTCACTCCATAAAAGAGTGTTAATCTCATGAGGGTCCCATACGGGTCAACACAGGTGCCTTGCTTCAAAATGACTAGGGTGCTGTCTTCCCTGAAGAAGATCATTAGACTACAGAAGCCCATCAAAGAAGACATGACTGTGTCTAGTCAGTGAACATGACATTGACATTTAATCTATGTGGTGTATTTTATTGTTTGAACTGGTTATGTAACGAAGGATGGTACTGAATGGCCTGCTTGCCTTCAGCTCCTAAGCAAAGGCATTATGGATACACACCACCACTCTGAGCTCTTATTTTACAAGTAATTTTTGTTTTTCAGGATGGGGTTTCTCCGTGTATCTGTGGTTCTCTAGCTGTCCTGGAACTCACTCTGTAGACCAGACTGGCCTTGAACTCACAGAGATCCACCTGCCTCTGCTTCCCAGAATGCTTGGATTAAAGGCGTGCGCAACCATTGTCTGGCTACAAGTACATTATTAGCCTTAGAATTGGACTCAGACTACATCCTTGTACGTTTTAAGATGTGCAGACTTTGCTGGCCCTCCTACCCCCAGAGGTCATTGCTGAATTAAATTAGCAGCACAGATGATTCTGACTTGCCAGCTGTAGAGTGCTCATCCCTATGGCAACCATTTCTAAGATCAATGTGTTTCTGAGCAATGGGCCCAAAATAGGCTATTACCCATTTTTATAGATTTCCACCATAGCAGCGAAAAAAAATTTAGAAAAACCCGACGCATTCCTTAACCAACAAGCACGCGGACAACAGACACATGCAAACCCACAGAGAAGATATGTCTACGAGCGTCTTTGGGTTTGGGGAGAGCTGTTTTCTATATTCCATTTCACATTAGTGTGTGAGGAGATTCTCTCTCCGCTGTGTGGGCTCTGGAGATCAGACGTAGGCTTGCGAGACGGACAGCAGAGCCTCCGGCCTGAGTCATCTCTCCAACCCCGCTTCACGCTTTGGGGGCTGAAGCCTCAATAGCTAAGGAGGGTTCCAGAACTGCCCTGACAATCTGGTGAAGACTTTACTTTTAAAAACGTGTGTTTGTGATGGAAGGGTGCATGTTTGTGTCTGAGGATTGAGGGCAACTCCAGGTGTCGTTCTCAGGAGGGCTGCCTCCTCCTTCCTCTGGAGCCTCCACGGTACCAAACTAGGCCCTCTACATGTGGGAGACAGTTGTGTAGCTTGGTCTATCTGAGGGGCCAGGATCTACCCACCTGGTGCAAATGAGCTGGCTTTTTGGAGCCCATTCCTATCTATGATGGGATGCCATGCTCAGCTTTAATGTAGCAAGGGAGGGGCTTGGTCCTGCCTCAGCTTAATCTGCCAGGCTTTGTTGACTCCCCAAGGGAGGTCTTACCCTTTGGGAGGAGAAGGTGGGGGGGAGGCGAGGGGATGGGAGGGGGAGAGGGAGGGAGAACTGTGGTTGGAATGTAAAATAAAATAATACATACATACATACACACACACACACACACACACACACATATAAAGCAGGGTCTTTTGTTGACCTGATGCTCACTAATTAGGCTGGACGCACTAGCAAGCCAGCCTCAGGGATCCTCCTATCTCTATGTTCCCTGAGCCTGGATCATGAGGACACACTACCAAGTTCAACAGTTTATGTGGGTTCTGGGTCAAACTCATGTCCTTACACTAACTAGCAAGGCCAAGTGTTTTACTGACAGAGCTATTTCCCACCGTTGGTCTGATTTTATTGATTTAATTAGAGATTAATTTTATTAGAGATGGTTGCATTTCCTTAGAGATTAGAATATTTTAAATATCTTAATTTTCCTAAAGAGGAGTGATTGAAAAGGGTTCAGGGTTCTCATATTGGGGCAAACACCATCACACAGTTTTATGGGTAGCACAATTTGGTGTTGAATTTTTTTTTTTAAAGGACCCAAAGTTCGGGTGACTAAGGAAGTGAAAGTGGCTCTGGAAAAAGTTGGGGGTTGAATATATTCAAAACATGTTGTGAGAAACTCTCAAAGAACTAATAAAAAATCTGACACCCCCACTAAAATGTGCTTATTCTACAAACATTCCTCCTCAAATGAGTTGACTAGGAAACTGTCTGTAGATGGATGGACCCCTGAAGGCACAGACGCCTCTACTCAGCCCTCTACGTTGCCTGAAAGTAGAAACCTGGTTCCATGGATTTTGCGGTTCTTATTTTCAATATCACGTCACAGTTTCCAGTGCTGTTAAATTCTCTGTGCTCCAAGATCTGGACAGATAGCATCTCTATGGCAAGTTTTAGTGAGATTCAGTGCCTAAGAGTTCTTTTATCGGTGATCAATTATTTAGAAATGTCAGTATGTGAGTATGCTGTATGTTTCCTATAACCACTCCCTTCTTTGGGATCTACATTGTGTTTAGTCTACATTAATGTAATAGTGTATTGGTCTATAATTTGATAAAGGAATTTCTCTTATGTAGACAGAGACCGCTCTTTTCCTGACCACTCAGACCAAAATAATTGCACAGAAACTATATTAATTACAACACTGCTTGGCCAATAGCTTAGGCTTCTTATTGGCTAGCTCTATATCTTAAAATAACCCATTTTTATTATTTTGCTTTTTACCACAAGGTTTGTGGTTTACTGGTAAGGTTCCTGGGCATCTGTCTCTTTCAGCAGATACATGGCATCTCTTTGACTCTGCATACTCTCTCTATCTCTGTTCTGATTTCCCACCCGGCTTTACTCTGCTAAGCCATACGCCGAAACAGCTTCTTTATTAATCAATGGTAATAAAACATATTCACAGCGTACAGAGGGGAATTCCACATCACTCTTAGTGGCAATTTCCAGTAAAATTTGAAATGTAAGAGTAACTGACCACATTTAGAAGCCATAAACAATTTGAACGCCCTTGACAGATTATATCTAAATTAATCTCCAAAAAAGTTACAGCCACCTGCAGGAGTACCTCTTTTACTCAAAATCACTCTGGACTGGGGTAACAGCACAGCTGGCAGAGGCACCCACATCACGCCTGACAACATGAGGTCAATCTCTGGGATGAGCTCTGACACATCGTCCTCTGACCGTCACAAGTGTGCCTTGGGGTGTGTGCGTCCTCACCTACACCCACTAAAAATAAATAAAAATATAATAAAGGTTTTAAAAGCAATTCTTTTATAAGCAATTTTTTTCTGTTTTCTAAAATATAGAATCATGCTCCTCTTCATTTTGATGACCGTTTTTCTCATGCTGTAACAAATGAAAAAATTAGGTGTGGGCAGTTGTGAGTTACCAAGAGCAGAAGTTTCATTTCACAAATAAGACAAATTATAGAGGTTAATATTTCACTATTTTATTATAGCTCTTTTTAATGACTTGAATTAAATTTTACTAAATAAGAACTAAATGAATATATTGTCAAGCTTGTTAATAAAGATAAATTTTCCCAAAGCTACAGATAATATTACCAACAAAATACAAACAAAAACCACTTTCATCTTTTTTATAATGGAAGGAGCGGTCACTATTCTCACTAGTTGAACCAAAATTATTTTATAGTTTACCTGCCAGTATAAAATCCCTAGCAAATACTGAGGGAAACAGTCAATAACTCTTCACTGTGAGTATGAATATTATCTGATTAGAAATTCAGAAGCTGTTTCTCCTTATATTTACTTATATTTACAGCCCGAGTACTTTTTACGTAACCAGATTCCGTGTTCATGCCTCACTGTCCGAATACACTGAACAGGCAATGGTCAGGAGTGTCGTGAAGAGGACAGGCGGCAGAAGGCTTGGTTGGTTCATCCTCGGAGTCTGTAAAGGACAGACTGACTGCCTAGGAGAGGATTATTGTTCTTTCCTGCCAGTGACTCAGCGCAATGGGAAACCCCATGCATTCTTCCTCTGACTCTCAAAGATAGTTAGAAAGCAGGGGTCATGTGGCCACCATATCACATGCTGTTAGCTTAGGTTCCGTTTGCTAGAGACATACATACTTAGCTGATCTCATAAGTTTGGCCCTTTGGAATGGCTGCTGCCAGAAGTATTGCTTTTGAAAAAAGATTTACTTATTTATGATGTGTGTGTATGTGCACCGGTGTGCACTCGTGTGTGGCAAGAGATGTAAGAGTATCAGATCTCTCCCTGAACCCAGGGTTTGTGCCAGGCTGGAAGCCAGCACGCTCTAGTGATGCTCCTGTCTCTGCTTCCTCTGGAATCTGGGTTACAGAGGTGTGGGGCTCCTGGCTGTGGATACTCCACAGGTGCTGTGGATATAAACGCTAGCACCCCAAGGATCTACCACACCCAGGGCAAGAAAGTGAAAGCCACAGATACTGCTACCAAATGAATTGTCTATGACCTATGGACCCATTGAAAGTAAGGTTTCATTGGGCCCTTGGTCTTTCCACTCCCTGCCCCTCTACTTCCTCTTGAGTCTTGTGTTTTACGGAATGGATATGAATACAGGGTTACGGTCCAGTCTCCACTACCCTCAGGCTTGGACTGGAAACTGAGAAGGATAGATACAGGGAAGTCATTAGCTAATATGACTACAGACCAGCTACCCACATTCCATCTTGACCTTTACTTGCTGTTGTCTACTTAAAATGTCTGATTGTATGAAGAAAAAGAACGCTATGAGAATTTGTCTTTTGAAATAGGAATACAGAGTTTATGATTCTCAGCAAGTCGTGTGGCTGGCGCCGTAGCTGCCAGCAACAAGGGAATTTCCATTGCAAAAAAACTGGAGTTGTAAAACTGAGGATTCCTGAAAAATTCCTTTTAAAGGATTCTGGCCTTTGGGAAACAGGAAAACCTGGGGAATCAGACCTGGCTTTGAAAAGAAAACTGTTGTTTCTATGCTAACTGATCAGGAGTAATTTTTAAAAAAACTTTGCCATGATTGGGGGGAAAAGCTCAAAAAGAGAAAGAGAAAAAGACATAAATCAGACAATTGATACCAGTCTCTGTTCCTTTGATCCCCCTGGCTACTCTGCTATCAGCACTGACTGGGCCTTTAATTCTCATTCTGATTAATGGTGGGCCCCTGCCTGCATCTTAGACTATATGGCCAATTATATATAAGTTCAGTAAAACTGATGGTCCTTAGATCCAACTACATCTCTTTAGAGCAAGATGAGTCCATGTTGAACTCATTCACTAAAACCAGTGGAGAATGTAACAGGGCCCTGGATTTTGTAGGCTCTGAGACCTCAGCAAGACTGACTCCATGGTGGAAGTAATACCCAGCCTGTAAAACTCAGCATGTAGATAGCATCACTACCAACACTAAAACAAAGGCCTAATCTATCAAAGTCTTAATTTTTAGCATAGCACAAATAAAAAAAATCCGCTTTAGATTATTGGCAAAGAAATTATTTCACACTCAAGTTTGGGAAAATATCACTAATAAGTAAAAGCTGGCTGGGCATTGTGGTGAACACCTATAACCCAGAACTCAGGTGACTGAGACAGGATTGCTGTGAATTTGAGGTCACACTTCAAACCTCTGTCTCAAAAAAAAAAAGAAAAAGGAAAGAAAGAAAAAAGAAGAGGGGGGAAAAGGTCAAAGCTGGGGGATGGGTACCCCACAAAATTAGTCTCTCTCTGTCTCTCAAAGCTTTAGGAAACTCAGAACCTTCTCATTAGAGGCAAGACTGTTTCTTTAAGTGAAAAGGACACAAAGAAAAATAAACCACTCACATGAATTGAGCTAATTTGTTCTGCCTGGCCCGAAGAAAACAGTGTCCTCATTACTAGTAACTGAGTATCTTTTTTGTACTGTCTTATCCCACAGTGAACCGAGGCCACTGACCCAACTCTGGTAAGCACTGTTAGCTAACGCAAACTGCTCTTTAACTTTACATCAGAGCAATAGGTGGCTTTTTACGTTCTGTTTTTCTCTACCTAAAGAAAACACTAGCAGTTTGAAACAGGATCGGGTGCATCAGTGGGTGAGATTGCCACTTGTTCCAAAAGTCCCATGACTTTAGGGGAGGATATTTAGGGGGCGGCTCTCAGCTCTGAAGCATGTGGGTGTCTGGGTGCTGGAGAGCCTGGCCAGTCCTCGCTGCTGCTTCTCTGATGTTTGCCGTCTTGGCGGTAGCTTCTGTCTCTTCTTCCTCATGTTGAGTCTTCTTGGGAAGAGGATAGGAAGAGGGTGTACCAGCAACAGATTTCCCAGCGTACTGCTTCACACAGAGCAGCTTTGAAAGCTGAAAAACTGGCTGCGTGCGCTTCAGCAGCAGGTTTCAGAGTCTAAATTTGCAATGTTTCTGCAATCGTTCTAAGGCAGATTAAGTATGGCTTATGTCAAGTGCGGAAACCATGGACTCGCTATAAAACACTGCATTTAATTTAGGACAGAACAGCCAACCCTGCGCTACTTACAGCAACAGAGAAAGGGAAATTCAGACAAATGACAACCTGCAGACAGTTTAAATCCTTGTGTGAAGCAGCAGCTTCTATTTTCTCCTTTCCGAGAAAGCATTGGGCCAAGGTGTTCAACTGAAAAACAAAACACATTGGGGTTCACATTTCTATCTCTCCTCCTACCTTCCGTGGGAGGTGCCAGGCCTGGCAGCCAGAGAGCGTGATCAAAAGGGAACTTGGGAGGCTGATATGGTGGGATATTTGGCCTTGATTAAATGTTGATTATAGAGGCTATCCTGCAGTAGAGGCTAGTGTACGGAACCCATCAGGAAAGGAAAACTCCACACTCTACAGTTGTAGATGACATAAAACTTCACTTCTGCCACTTATGTCCAGCTTACCTACCTCCCTCCCTCCCTCCCTCCCTCCCTCCCTCCCTCCCTCTCTCTCTAACGGTTTCACTATATAGTATAGGTAGACTGGAACTCCATATATTCCTGCTCCTACCTGCTATGCTTCCTATAGGCTGAAAGCTGGGATTATAGGCATGGGATTATAGCTCAGCATGCCTGGCTTATTTTGCCTCTTTTGATAGATGTTATAATAGAGTTCTGTGTAGGGTCCCTGAAGCTTTCTACACACCTAGAGAAACAACGAGCTCTTTAAAATTGTGCTGGACTATAGATGTAGCTCACACTTGCAAAGTCTTGGGTTGGATACTTAGTACCAAACAGAAATAACAACAAAACCCACAAAAACAACGCACAGTGCCATGAGTCACACTTCATACCCGTTCAGGATACGATGTTTCCTTGGATATATAGTGTAGGGTTCTTGACCAAAAGCTAATGGGGAATCTTAGTAGTCAGGATAAATATTGTATCAACGTGTAAAGAAAAAGCAATTGCAATCACTACAGCCATTGTGCAGTTGGCCTGCCTTGGGATGACGGCAGAATTACTGCAGCTTTGTGTCTCTGTCTTCTTTGACTCAGGGGGGAGATGAGAGAAGATGAGTTGTTCATTCCTTTCTTCTGAGTCAATTCATAAGACTGAAATATCATCGCCCTCTTTCAAAACAAAGCAGTCCAGATGAACTCTGTTATTCCCAACGCGGGCTGTGCCAGCCAAGTTTCCTTTCTAGCATATGCAGTTTCTGTAGTTTACAAACAAGCACGTGCATGCTTATCTCGTACAGTAAGTACACGGCCGAATCGCTAGTATTTCTGAACAACTTCCCAATGTTTCCTGCTCGAGTCAATCAACCGCATGATTAAAATCCAAGACAAGGAAGCATTTATTAATACACTGTAAATGCTAAATTTCACTTTGCCATTTTAATTATAGAATCAACTATATGTCATAAGTAAAATGGAGACGAGGTGAGACTTTCTTCTCTTCACAAGGTAAAGATAACTTGTTTATTCTTTCGTTTCTTATACATACAAACTAAGACCGCAGAATGGGGAACATAAGAAGGACTGAAGATTGGAGTGAATTCTGATTCTAAAGGGCTGTAAAGTATCAATGAGTGGAAACAATTAAAAATGATACAATAAATGGTACAACATTAGTGTGGAAACAACCTAGGTGACCTAGAATATCTCCACATTTTTAGTTAAAAACTAAACACACGTGCACACACACATACATCTATTGGGTCCATTTACTACTGGTCTTATATCCATCTGTTCAGCGTTGACCACTTATTATCATATGGCTCAGCCCCAGGGAAAACTTATTCTCTGATTTTCTCTCCCTCAGCATCCATAGACTCCCCGGAGCTCTTTGTCTGGGGATGCATCCTTGTGAAAATTTCCCCCCATCCGCGTTGGCATATTAACTGCTGTAGTCTTGGGCAGGCGACCACACCGTAGACCTCATGGACCAAGAGTCGCTGTCATATTTAGAAAGTACTGTCTTCGCACAGACATCCTGGTCCACTGGCTCTCACCAGTGGTCTACTTCTTCCATGATATCCCCTGCTTAACTGTAGGGCTGTACTGGAGATTATCAGCTGGGGTTGGGCACCACAGAACCACCTACTCTCTAAACTTTGGCCAATTGTGGATCTCTGCAATAGTCTCCATCTGCTGCAAACAGCGGCTTCTTTGACGAGTGGCAAGAGCTGCACTGTCTATGGTATAAGCAGTATATTTAGATGCAGTTACAAGTCATACTGGCTGAAGAGAACTGCAGCCGCAGGTTCCTCTCCGGGGTCTGTGTCATCTCCAGCCATGGCTAGTCAGCCAGGTCTCTAGCACCAGGCGTGACTCCTGTTTATTAGGTCCAATGAGACAGTTACTGTCCACCCCAAGACATAAGTGCCATCCTGTACCTGTGGGGATATCTAGCTGTACTGCTGTTGTTGTGGTTTACAGCCTTCACATCTGAGTTGGACTTACTGTTTTTCTCTCTTGACAGCTTGCACGGCACCGTCTCATGTGAACCAGTCCTCAGAGAAGATCCCAGATCAGTTCCAGCTTAATTCCTCCAAGTATTGTATTCAAAGGATGTGGTGTCTTCAGCTATAAAGTCCTGAGGCCGCCAAGGGCAATGGCAATAGCCTATATGGTTTGGGAGTCTCTTGAAATCCCTGCCAACAATCTGAAGAGAGGCTTTCAAGAGGCTTTCCATGCCTGGGCCTGGGGTTTTGTTAGATGGTCTATGGCAATGGGGGCAAGGATTATACCCTGTGGCATTACTTCATTTAATATATATAAAATCTATAATATATATTAATACATGTTACATGTAATATAAATATTCATTATATACTAAATATGTTAGTATATTTATACATTTAATATATACTAATTGGCTTTGGTAACATTGGATTCCCATTTAAGTGTTAATACAAAGTTGAATTTATTTAATTTTTAAATTGTATTTATTGGCTGGAGAGATGGCTCAGCGGTTAAGAGCATTGCGCAGGTCCTGAGTTAAATTCCCAGCAACCACATGGTGGCTCACAACCATCTGTAATGAGGTCTGGTGCCCTCTTCTGGCCTGCAGACAAACACGCAGACAGAATATTGCATATATAATAAATAAATATTTTAAAAAAATAAATAAATTGTATTTATTTTTTGTGTATATATGTGTCTCTGTGTGTGTGTGTCTGTGTGTATGCCTGTGTGTGCGCACGTACAGGTGTGGAGGTCAGAGAAGTTTTTCTGGGGTCATTTGGCCGTTTCCACTTTCACCTGGATTCCTGGGATCAAACTTGAGTCAGCGATAGCGAGGGCCTTGCCTCATCTCTCCAGTCCCTACAACGCTGAATTTAAGAAGTACTGAACACCTGAATTATTATAAACATTTAGACTGCAAGACGTCTTAATGAGGAGAAATCATCTTATGATGAGTTTGTATACTTTAACATAATGCATATTTTATAATAAAGAAAAAGTTAATGCCCCTAACATTTCATACAATCACCTTAGAATTATAGTGATTATGGTGTGCGTCTCACACCAAACAGTGAAAATACCATTTTCAGAAATTATTACTTTGAAATAGGAGTTTTTCAAGGAAAGCAATTTAAGATAATTAGGCAGGTTTTTAATTTTTTTGGTTGAGTGCTAAAACACAATGTGTGAGCTATTTAAAGAAGGCTATGGTGCATAGCCATCGCCCTCCTCTGCTTCTGCTCTCCTTCCTCACTGTACTGAAGAAAAGAAAGCCCACAGGCTTCTATTTTTAGACAAGCCGATGCACGAACCGACTTCCAGATAACGATAATGATGACCGTGAGAACAATGACGGCCCATCTTACTGTTAATTTGCGTCTCCTGGAATGGTCTCACGCAGCAACAATCTAGTGAGTTAGATCCAACCATCTCTCCTAAGGTGAAAAAAATCAACACTTTACAGCGTACTCCAGCCACTCGCCCCGCAGCCACACACCCGCAGCCACACCTCAGGGAGAAACAGAGCTGGGTCTCGCCTTTGCGCAGCTGACCTTTAGCTTGGGCTTTGCTCTTCTAAATAACCATTTAAACACGTGACGTGAAGCTTGAAGGAACGCGGGATTTTTTTTTACTGTGCCTGGGGTGGTACTTAGGAACACTCACGTGCTAGGCACTCTCGCCATTGCATTACGCCACCTACCCTAAATAGTGAACATTTTCTCACATACGCCCCATGGTTCAAGAAGTTGATATACTTTTATTTCACTGAAAAATTAGAAGATATGACAAAACTTTTCTAATCTTCCCAAGAAAATTATTTTTTTTTTAAATATTTGTTTATTTATTATGTATACAATATTCTGTCTGTGTATGTCTGTATGCCAGAAGAGGGCACCAGACCACATTACAGATGGTTGTGAGCCACCATGTGGTTGCCGGAAATTGAACTCAGGACCTTTGGAAGAACAGGCAATGCTCTTAACCACTGAGCCATCTCTCCAGCCCAAGAAAATTATTTTTTAAAATTTTGTGGAGTGTTGTGTGTGTGGTGGGGTGTGTGTATTTGTGAGTCCAGGAACCCACAGAGTCCAAAAGAGGAGATCAGGTGCCCTGGAGTTGGAACTATAGATGGTTGCGGGCCCCTTGATATGAATGCTAGGAGCCAAACTCTGGTCCTTTCCAAGAGTAATATATGCTCCTAACTATGGAGTCCACCCACAAAGAAATTCTTATTTATGCTGCTGCTGCTGATGTGTTGTGTGTGTGTGTGTGTGTGTGCATGCACACATTCGTGCATACACATGCACGGAGGTCAGGGGACAACCTTGGGAGTTTACTTGATGTATGCTAAAGATTGGGCTTGGGCTGCCAGGCTTGCGTGTCAAGCACTTCTTCCAATGAGCAATCTCATACGCCCCTGACAAGCAAATTCTGCTGCTCTACGTCATAGCATGGGTTAACAGGAGCTCTGCCCCTTTCTCACTGTGAGTTTTGGCAGGACTCCCTTCTCTGCTTCACAGGAGCAATAGGATTTAGCTTCCTACAAGGCTTTGCTATTAAGATGGGATTCAATAACCCGTATCAGACAGTTGGGAAGACATGCACATTCTAAGTGCTCAGATCTGGTGAATTAACACCATTGTCTGGGGTTCTTTTATCCCCACCTCATTAAAACAAGAATTACTTTGGCCTCACGTCAGCTGCTTCCTCCCCATCTCTTTCTTTCTCTCCCTTCTTGCCCTCTTAAATGTCAGGAACTTGCAGTGCCAAGTTCAATGAGTGTGTGTCTTCTTAGTTCTCTTATCAGTCAGAGGGGTGGGACGCAGCTTCACGACACAGTAAACACTGTATGTGTGGGGCAAGCTGAGTTCAATGCCCAGCACTGAACAAAGACAAAGCAAGGCAGTGTACAGTGGTCATTTGGCTGACCATGATTAGTTGAAATACTCTCTCTTGACCTCCCAGACTCCATTTGTTTATGATTGGCAGGTACCTCGTGGGTCATTTGCCACCTTCATTTCCTTTTCTTGGGGCCTACAGTTGGCATCTGTCAGGTATGGGTACAAGATTCTATTTTGCTCATTCAACCTACTTTTCAAAAATTATCTAATTTAATTGTACAAATACCAACTTACACACCCCCCCATTTTTTTTTAACCTTTCTTTTTTTCCTGTTTTTCAAGACAGGGTTACTGTGTGTAATGGGCACTGGCTATCCTGGAAACTGTTTTGTAGACCAGGCTGGCCTTGAACTCTCAGAGATCTGTCTGCCTCTGTTTTCTGAGGTATTAAAGGCCTGCACACCACACCTGACCCAACTCTACTCTTATGGTTCAAATTTGCATTTCCTTGAAAGCCCCATTTATTATCACATTCGGTTTTCCTCCCAAGTTTTGAAAGAACGTTCATGTTCAGAAGAGACCAAATGTAAAACTGTGAGCGGGTCACCTTTGTTTCAGCTGGGCGTGGGGACTATCACAAGCTTTTGTTGTTGTTATGTCAGTGGGGTGGAACCCCACTTCTTCTTGAGTTAGGGTTTCACTGTGTAGCCCTGGCTGTCCTGGAACTCACTCTGTAGACCAGGCTGGCCTTGAACTCACAGAGATCTGCCTGTGTCTGCCCCCCAAATGCTGGGATTAAAGGCATGTGCCAACAAGGTCCAGCAGGATTATCACAGGTTTCATCTGTATTCCATCTCCAGTTCTGTTCTCTCATTAACAGTGCTAAAATTGTATGTCACAATCTTACACAACTGTGTGTGAGGTGCTGAGGATTCAAGGTCAGATCTTATTTTTTTTTATTATTTTTATTTAAGTCCAGGTCTTTACATATGCTAAAGAAGCAAGCGCTTGTGAATTCCACTGCCAGCTATAAAGTCTAAGATTTAAAAATAAACCAAACCAAAAGGATCAGTAAATATTTGTAAACACTCATATGGAAAATAAAAACCTCATGAGTCTTTGGTGTTTTCAAAATAACAAGGAAAATTAAAAACAGTCATGCACTTAAGTTGTTCACTGGGTCAGACTTCTTTCCATAGAAAATGCTGAGGTTCTTTGGAAGATCTTAAGAGGGGCTCTGAACTGGACCTTGGCTGTACAGCACAGAAGCGTTAAGCAAGTACGAGGTGCATCACTGAAGATCTAGAACACTGTAAGATGATGCTCTCTGGATGGGAATGATTAAGCCTGGGACTGTAGTTAATTTTTCATTGCTTTCTTTTTTATCCTTTGTACGGGTTCTATTTCTGGCATCTCCTCTGCTGACCGCTGGAGATGGCTTACGTTTCCTGCAGGCTGTCTTGTCTGCTCTCCTGTCACACTGTGTTTACTCTGCTAAACTCTAGCTCCTTACTCCACTTTCCACAGACACCAGGAAACCCTTGCACTCTCTCTTCTTCATTCTCCGTCTTGATCATTTTTAGTGGCTCAAGTCCCCTGTCTTATAGTCTCTGCCATGCCGGGGAACAGAAACTGCAGTAATGATTTACCATGCACCTTACTATCTATGTCTCCTATGACCTGTGTTAAAACTGTAATAAAGCCTCCCATAGAGTCAGTTCCTCTGTTCACACTACAGTCTGACTAAACACAGTTCTTAACACAATTTTTAAAATGTTAATTCATTAAAAAACCTGATTAGTTTACTATTCTTGCTTTACTGTTCCCACGGTTCGCCCTGTTTTTTCTCTCTGGGTTCTATTTTGGCAGAATGCAGCAGTTGCCCGAAGGAAGAGATGAGGGGCATACGTAACTAATGTATGTCTATTACTCTAGTGTTAGGTGCTTTCAAAGAGAAATTTATCCATCTAATTTGAGCCAGCAGTACCAGTTTGAGGTCTGGTAGAAGGAACACTGTTGTGTTTGTCTTCAGAAACAGGGAACTATCACCTTAGACCGCAGACATCGTAATCAGAGGGGTTTTAACCTAAGCAAACATGGAAATCCTGCCAGCAAGTTTTCTCTGTTCTTTTTTATGTAGAGAAACAATAGAGGGCTGGTTAATAAGCTTTCTCATTGGGATTGCCAGCCCACAAATACTGACACATTTTATAATTAATTTGTTATTAATTATAAAAGTTTGGCCTTAACTTAGGCTTTTTTCTTACTAGCTTATAACTTAATTAACCTAACTTAACTTAATTAATCATAACTTAATTGACCTCCAAGTTCTTTTTTTTTCTTTT
>NW_026067898.1:3357412-3410868 GCF_014885135.2 Alexandromys fortis
GGATCTCTGTGAGTTCGAGACCAGCCTGGTCTACAAGAGCTAGTTCCAGGACAGGCTCCAAAATCACAGAGAAACCCTGTCTCGAAAAGAAAAAAAAAAAAACCATAGTAAAACTATCTACGGTAAGAACAATTATCAGGTAATAATTACATCACAATGTCCAGCTCAATGGATCCAGATTGTTGTAGAGTAACCCTTCTATATACTGTGAATAAATACTGTGTGTGTGTATGTATTGGTTACTAAAAAACTGACTTGTACCTCCTGTTTCCTCTCCCTGTCTCCTGGAATCCCCTGTGTGCCTCAATTCTTCTTCCTCTTCCTTTCTCTCCCTGGAAATCCCGCCCATCCTCTCCTGCCTAGCTATTGGCTGTTCAGCTTTTCGTTATACCAATCGTAGCAATCCATCTTCACACAGTGTACAAATATTTCACAATATGCTGGGTCAGCTAACTGATTTAAAAATCAGAAAGTAAGATTCTTCACAAAAAAATGATAATCAATACAAACAAACAAAAAACCAGTAAGACAAAAAAAAAATCAAAACAAAACAAAGTGAACAAAAAGTTCACAGAAGCAAAACATGGGTTGGAGCCCTTCTGTTGGCCAATTTCTCCTTGCCCTAGAGTGTGGTTGATACATTATGGCACTTCATTGGAGAACACTGGTTTTCGGTTTGGGGGGGGGGGAGGAGGGGCGAGAGACAGATTACACGAGGTTGAGCTATAAGGAAGTAGGGAGGATCTAGGAAAAGTTGGGGGACGGAAAAACAGGATCAAAATATATTGAATGAATAAACAAAAACAAAGATCTCCCACAACAACATAAAGCCCCATAGGCTGTGGGGCTGCAGGATGCAATTTCCACATGAAAAGATAAAATAAAATACATAATTAAAAAAAAAACAAACCCTTCACAACTAGTAAAGAACATTACATAAGCAATTCTCTGTAGTTTCTGGAGAAAGCAAAGCTCATGTATCTGTCAGGGAAAACAGGTCAGACAATAGCTGTGAACTGAAGGATGGTAACCGAAGGAAACATTCGTGGAGAATGGATAGGGCTGAGGGGCTGTAGAGGAGAACACTGATCAGATGGATGAAACAAAAGATACAATCTTACCAACTGATCTCTAGTACAATAAACTTTGTTACAATAAACTTCGTGCAGGAATTCTGGAGTCCAATACCAGATCTGTTACTGTCTATGGGGTGGCCCTTCCACAGTTAAGGAATAGTTGTGTGCATGTCATTTTCCTTATTAGCTTAGTACATTTGCATTCAACTAGGACCTGGGTTTTATTCTCCAGCATTGTAAGGAAGGAAAAGCAAATGGACGGGATGGAATGTGTGTGTGGGGGGGGAGGGAGAAAACAAAATTATATAACATCTCAAAAGTTTCTTCTTGAGATAGGTAGTATAAACATTAATTTAATTTTTATTCCTTATTTTATTTTCTTAATACAGAGATTATCATGTAAGTTGAAGAAACTATTATCATTAAAATCAAGTTTTGCTGTAGTAAACCCATCCCTCAAGAGGCCTCAAATTCATGATCTCTTCTTCAATTATTGTTACACACACACACACACACACACACCCTATTGAGGTGTTGCCTACTTGCATGTGTATTTGTTTAGGGCTGAACACTTGGAATTGGATTCCTGATCAGGGAGCCCATCCTTGGAGAGGACTCATCTTCTTTCTCCCAGAAGCCATGGTTATAGTTTTTCATTTAGATGGCTGTGGTGGTGAGAATGAGACTGGCCACAACAGCCTCATGTCTGAATACTCGGTCCCCGGGTTGTGGAACTATTTGGGAAGGATTAGCAGGTGTGGCCTTCTTAGAAGAGGGGTTTCACTGGGAATGAATGGGCTTTGAGGTTTCAAAAGCTCATGGCCTGCTCAGGGATCGAGATGCAAGCTCCTGGTTACTACTCCAGCACCATGCCTGCCTGCCTGCCGCCATGCTCCCCACCATGGTCATGGACTCTAAGCGGCTGAACGTAAACCCCCAGTTAAACTAGTTCTTTTACAAGTTGCCTTGGTTTCAGTATTCTATCACCTCATTAGAAAAGTAACTAAGACAACCACCAAGTTCAAGACCAGCCTGAGTTACATAAAAAGATGTTATTATAAACCCAAACAATAAGCCTTTCTGCCACAAAGAAACATCTATTTTCTTACTTTGTCTAGATGGTCAGAATTCTGCCTTAGCTAAGCTCATATTGTCATTAGGACGTTTTTGGTGGCACTGCCATTTTGGCGTCCTGCTTTGGACCTAACTCCAGTGCCAGGAGATCTGACACCTTATTCTGGCCCCCGTGTGTACCAGGCTTGCACTCAGTGCACTAACATACACGCAGGCTAAAACATTCATACCCATAGAATAAAAATAAATGGATCTTTAAAAAACTCTGCTGCCTAATATTCCTTAAAAACGGCGGCGGGGCGGCGTGGGTGTGTGGACAAACACAGGATAGGCGGACGCAAAGGAAGAGACAGACACGCAGCTCCCACGTGGGTGCGTTTAATGGGGAGAGGGGAACACGATAAGGGCGGGGCGTGCAAGACACACAAGGGGGGAAGGGAGCAAGAGAGGGGCCAAGAGGAGGGAAACCTCGTGGACCTTCGCTTTTAACGGGGGGCGCAAGGTTATCTGGGAGTGATGGTCTTCACCTGGACGCGCCAGCGCGCACAGGTGAAGGGAAGTCTGGGAGCTGTAGTTTCCAAGGAATAACAGGGACTTCTTGTGGCCCTCGCTCTTTCACAGCATCTTGAAGATCAGCCTTTACCTGATCCCNGAGAGAGAGAGAGAGAGAGAGAGAGAGAGAGAGAGAGAAGAGAGAGGATATGAATATATGCATTCATTCAAGGCAGGCAGCTCTATGAGTAGTGCACACTGACAGAAACTTTTGACGTTTTGGGTGACACAAGGACTCTTACACAGCCCTTACGGAAAACCTATTCTGTGTACTCTCTCGATATCTGCAAGGAGTAGACAGAGTAGCTTTTCAAAATGTCTGAGAAGCTACTAGTGACATTTCACTAGAAAGTAGCTTCGACGACTCCCGTGTCTTATTATCTTCAGCATGCCTTTTATTGAAGGTGCCGGGGGCATTTTGTGATTGATTTCAGTTAATGAATACACTGTAAAATCAGCTTATATTAGTTAAAGCCCCAAATATCCAAGTGACCCCAGAACCACCGCGGTGGACGTTGTCGCTCTGGTCATTCACGTGGAGACCCAGTTTGTTCACGTTTGAAACCCTGTGTGCTCGGAAGTGGCCGTGCACAAAGAATCCTTGGGAGGTGAGGAGTAGAGAAGTAGAATCGCTGCTTCCAGAGAGGACTGGGATTTCAGGTGGAGGCTGGGAGCGAACCCTCCTCCTTCGCCGAACAAACATTCCTTGTTTGTTTTCTTGCCTACCCCATGCCGGAGCCTATTCGTGTCCCCTCCGGATGGGTGCGGGTCCTCGATAAGTCTCCATTCTGGTGATCTCAGGAACTCGAGCTGCCCTCACTTCCGACCTCCTTCCCCCGGCTGGAGGCGGGAGCGAGGCCCGGGAGGCCCCGGAGGCGGCGAGGCCGTCGATGCGGCTCGAGCGGAGCCCACATCAGCCGCGTTCTCCCGGGAGCGTCCGTCGGGGAGTGGGGGGGAAACCGCAGGCACCGAGCCGCCGGGACCCCTCCCGGGACGCGAGTCACCCGGTGCCCGCCCGCAGCCCGGGGGCTGCCGAGCCGAGGCGACTTTGGGGGAAGTCGAGGCTCGCGGAGCCCGAAGCCGGGCGGGGCGCACAGGGCGCAGTTCCGCCGCCGACCTGGCGGGGGCGCCGGCGCGGCCGATCAGGTGACCGAGCGCCGGTCCCGGCTACGGGAAGCCGCCTGGTTCTCAGCCGCCGCCGCCGCCGCCGCCGTCACGGCCGCCGTCGCCACACCTAGCGGAGGAGCCGGGAAAGGCGGCCCGGCCGGGTGGGGAGGGGGGACCGGGGTGGAGAGCGCCGCGGGTGGAGGCGGAAGGGCGGCGGGCGGGCGGGCGGAAGCGAGCGCCGCGGCTGCTGTGTCACGGCGCGGGTGGGCGCGCGGCATGGGCGCGCCGCGCTGAGGCGGAGGTCGGGGGGGGGCGGGCGGGCGGGCCTGAGGGAGGCGGCGAGCCGGGGAGTTGCGCGCCCGGCGGCGGCGGCGGCGGTGGCGGCGGTGGCGGCGGCGGCCGCACCATGTCGCGCTCCGTGCTGCAGCCCAGTCAGCAGAAGCTGGCGGAGAAGCTCACCATCCTCAACGACCGGGGCGTCGGCATGCTCACGCGCCTCTACAACATCAAGAAGGTGCGCACGGGCCGGCGAGGCCGGGCGGGGGTGCGGCGGCGGGGGCAAGGCCGCGGGGGTGGGGGGCGAGCTCGGCCTGCTCGCCCGGGGCCTCCGGGAGGCGCCGCGGCCTCGAGTGAGTCGCGGGGCTGGCCGGGCGGGAGCCATTTCCCGGGCCGGCTCCCGGGCGGGCGACGGGAACCGGCCGGGCCGCGCATGGCCGCCGCCGGCGCCTGGGTCTGCGGGAAGGGCGAGCGCGCGGCCTTCCCGGGCTGCGGCGCACGGGCCCGGGTTTCTCGGCGTGGGAGTGGGGGAATGTGGCGCCCGACCCTCCCTCCGCTCCCCACTTGGTCCCTTGATTGTTTTCGGTCGCTGGATAAAGCACCCCCTCTTCCCCCCCGACAGCATGTTGACGTTCAGGAGAATTTCATTTTGGAGATGGACAGGAGGGGGAAGTGAGGGTGGAACCGGTTTTCGTCTGAAATAGTTGAGGGCTGTGAGTCACTGGAACAGGAATAACAACCTTTCCTCTCTGCTCCTCCTCGTCTTAGTTTTCCCAACCCTATCTGATGAGCACCGAAGCACCGTGCTTTACAGTACAATGGCTGTGTAAAATAAAAACCAAATCTGTTCCCGTTGCTGTTCCGATGATTTGCGTAGCTAGTGCAACTATTGCAGTCCGTGTCTTCAGATTAGGGAGTGCAAGGCTCTAAATAAGTTAAGAAAAGTAGAGATAAAGATAGGGGGGAAATGCCATTAATTTACCTTAACAGGCAAACAATCCCAAGTCCATTTATTTTGAGACAGCTGCCATAAGCCTCTGAATTTAGTAGAGAAGTTGGCTTGTGGTACAGTTTATACCCCTACATCCTTGTGGGTTTCTATGTATTAGCCATATTTTTCGTAGTCTCGTTTTTAAAACCGTAACAAATATAGTTTTGACCATAGCAATAAAGTACAGATTGTGTGTGAGTATTGATGAAGATTCTTTTAAAAACTAAAGTCAAAGCATTCCAGAATAAACTTGTCTTACTCCTCCAGTTTGACTTAGGCACTGTCCTTCTGAAGCACACTGTTTTCAGTTAGTGATACTAAGCGTCGGGAAAGGAAGGATGGCTGTGTTGTTCTGGCTACTCCCTTGGTTTCAGTGAATGGTTGTCTCTAAACACAGCCCAGTCTTGACCTGGGATGTCCCCATTCTGTTTGTGACATGGCAGAGCCCTCTGCATTCACTCCTTGATTGTAACGTTTCGGGGTTAGGAAAATTTAATTTTAGGTAGTATAAGTTGTATTGGTGGCAACTTTTAGATTTCACTGCTTAAGAAATTTGAAAGTCAAGTTCTATATGGACTTTTTTTTTTTTTTAACAAGTTGCCGGGTAGTGGGGGCACACATCTTTAATCCCAGCACTCGGGAGGCAGAGGCAGGTGGATCTCTGTGAATTTGAGGCCAGCCTGGTCTGCAATGCTAGTCCGTCCTAGGACAGGCTCCAAAGCTACAGAGAAACCCTGTCTCGAAAAACCAAAAGAAAAAAAAAGAAGCCCAGCAAGTCAAATGTTGCTAAAAGTAAGTAGTGCTGCGGTATTGTGGTTAGAGGAAATGGTTATGATGGTTTCCAGAAGAGGAAGTGAGAGTAACATCAAAAGTGATTTGGGTGCTTGAGTGAAATGCTTTCTTTAATGCAGTCGTCACTAAACATTTTTATAGAATAAAAACAGACTGTAGTACTTCATTTTCATGGAAAATAGTAAATGGAGTTTTAAGCGTTTAAACTTATAATTACAGTTTGCTGCCCCCTTTCAAAGTGTTTTTCGCTTCCTGTTTTGGGAAACCGCAGGCTCTTGTGTTGACTACCGAAATGGGAAATAAGTGGATGCCATCATTATATCTAATTGTCGAGCATCTCGAGTTCTTGAAATGCTATAGTTCATCACTTACATATATTTAGTTTCTTGAAATATTTTGCCTACTTGGCTCATGAATTTCTTATGAGAAGAGTAATCATTTTGAAGACTAATACTCAGGGCATTATCTAGCACACAAGGCTTTGATTAGTGTTCACCGAAATCGGCTCTGTGTGTGTTAAATGCATCTGTTTATTTTGTGAGAGGGAGAGAGCAAGCGAGCAGGTGTGTGTGGAGGTTAGCGGATAACTTGTTTCTGTGATCAGACTCAGTGCCTTAACCCCTGAACCATTGCTGGCCCTTTGGATAGAATTAGAATCTTTTAGCCCATGGGATTGCCTGCCTATATCAGCTGCCTGTCTAAACCCAGCTGGCTAAAGATCAAAACATTTGTTCAAATAACTTGCCAAAGAAGTAAGATCTGTTCATCTTGTGTTTATAAGGTTCATGTTGTCTGTATTCTTATGGCAATACAAATCACATATTTTTGTTTTTACAGTTTTTATATTTTTAAGTTTTATGTGTATGAGTGTTTGCCTGCGTGTATTTCTGTTCCACTTGTGTGTCGAGAGGCCAGAAGTCGGTCTAGAGCCCCTAGAGCTGGAAGGAAAATAGTTGTCAGTTCCTGCTCACACTTCAGTACCTGGCACAGACGCTCCTATCCATCATCCTGTTTTTCCCAGTCTAAAATCGTTAGCCTCAAGTCTTCCACAATCCTATTTACACACTGCATTTGGTTAACTACACCTCTCTCTCTAATCAAGATAGGAGCGTCTCGACACTGGATTTAATGCTCCTGTTTCCCCAGTGCTAGAGAACATTCAGTGGATGAAGAGTAAATGCATGGGGAAACCTCTCAACATTGAGACCACCTAAAAGATCAGCTTATGAGCAGTCATTTTCAAGATCCTTCTAAGACCTGTTGAGAGATTATTCGAAATTGTCATATATATAAATCTATTTACACATTAGCAATTAAAGGTTTTATGAAGTTTGATGTTATTAAAATACTAAAGTACTATGCTTAAACAAGGAATGCTTTCATCATTGTCTAATTAAGTATACATTTTACCAAAGCCCACAATATTGTTAAATTCTTAATACAATCTTAAGAACTAACTATATTCACAAACAGATGACAAATACAATATGGAATACAATGAGCAAGAAATCTTAGGCGTGTGATTACCATTAATTAAACTGTTAATTAAACAAATGTAGCTTGAGTACTGTTAATGAAACAAACTTAGGCTAATCATGATTTCTAACTGTGTTTCTTTTATTGTAGGTTACATAGTTCTCAGTGTATAAAGTTACTATTTGACCTTTTGATTTCATACCCAAGATTGTGCTGGAAACCAAAATCCAGAGGCTGGGGTTGCTGGAAGTGTTCTGACACCACACCACACTCCAGCTTCACTCATTGTCTTTTAAAATAAAAGTCTAAAGTGAATATTAGGGAAGAAAAATTTTATTTCATTGTTACTCTTCATTCTGATTTTCTGTTATATATGTACTTCCTCCAATTTAGCAAAATGTCCTATTTCTTTTAGTTTTACTGATGTGTTCTTTCATCTTGTACACACACGTTAAAATGCATCAGGGACCAAATCTTAGCATAAAGGGCGCAGAGGAGCCAGCTCAGCCGGAAAGGGCTTGCTACACAGGCGTAAGAGTCTGAGTTCAGGTCCCAGCCCCAACCTAAAGTTCCAGATTTGTAATCCCAGCTCTAGGGATACAGAGACAGGTGGGTTTTAGAGCTTGCTCGCTAACCAATCAGCCTAATCAGCCAGCCCCAGGTCCCAGTGAGAGACCCCCCCCCAACACACACACACACACACACACACACACACACACACACACACACAAGGTTAGGTAACTTCTAAGGAATGACACCAAAGGTGACCTTTGCCTTCTACATATATATATGTGTATGTATATACATATATACAGACATATGTATGTACATGTGCACGCAACTACTGTCAACCTATGTAAAGAAAATCACAAAGGACAATTGCTGTGATCCAGCTGCCCTCACTCCCCCTGACTGACAGCAGAACTTCCTTGTGGTCTGGAATTGACAAGGGTGTTTGTGTTCTTTCTGGCCGGTGGGTCTCCACAGAAGGAGTAGAAGTATAAAAGGTTGCTGGGCAAAATAAAGGTTGCTGTTCTTCCACCTGAAAAGAAGTCTCTGTGTCTCAATCCCGGCACCCCCCACCCGCCAGTCTCTGCTATCCAGGCTGCGCTGGCTGCAGCAGAAAATAAATTTAGCATGCAAAGTTGATACAAAATATATTTTACCAAATACATTTGAGTTAAAATTTAAAATTGCTAGCTTAAAATTTTCTCTCCTTTTAATACATTATAAAGCCTAACGGAAATCTCCTTTGGTACTCACTGATACACTGCTAACACGAAAACGACCCTTTCATATAAATTTCATCACAAGTAATCTGTAGTAAAAAGAAAAAAATTCCTCTACTTGTCATTTCTATAAGGGTATTGGCATCTTACTATTAATTGTATATTCCTTTTAGATGTTTAAAAAATTGAATTGGGTCTGTCCACAACTAGATCTCTGAAGAACCTACTGTGGAGATTTCAGGAGCAGTGAGATGACTCAGTGGGTGAAAGCCCTTCCGCCAGGCACAGTGACTGGAGAATGACTTCAGAGCCACAGGGCGCAAGGACGGCACTAACCCATCGCATACGTGAGCGTGCGTGGGCATACGTGAGCGTGCCTCCTTCAACATCTCTCTGCACCCCCGACCCATACATACAAAATAAATAAATAAATAATGAAATTTTCTGAGCTGGAGAGATGGCTCAGCACTTAAGAGCACTGGTTGCTCTTCCAGAGGATCTGGGTTTGATTCCCAGCACCCACATGGCAGCTCCCCACTGTCCTTATTGTCAGTTCCAGGGATCTGAACCCTTTTCTGGCCTTCGGCGGCACCAGGCTTGCCCACAGTGCACAGGCAGGAATTAATTTAGATTAAATTCTACAATTTCTGTTCAGTAGACTAGATAAAGATACAAAGTAGGTTATAAAATACTAGTGCTAGCTAATATTTAAATTTTTTTTTAATGTGTGTGTGTGTGTGTGCCCCAGTGTTGAGGTCAGAGGACAACTTTGGGAGGTTGTTCTTTTCTTCTGTCATCTGTGTGTTGGGGATTAACTCTGGTCATCAGGCATGGGAGCAAGAGTCTTTTAACAGCTGAGCCATCTAGCAAACTTAACTTTAAAAAAAAAAAAGGCAAGCAGACTATACTCCTCTTAGATTTTCTTTTTCCAAGTTGAGACATTGTGAGTTGAGAGTCACATTCTAGGTAAAGCTTTATTACTAATTTGTTTTAACCTTGAACAAATTATTTATCATTCTTGGCTATAATTTATTAAGTGAGATCAGTGATTCTTAACCTTCAGTTGAATTGTCCCTTTTCATCACACATTAGAATTGTCTTGGGAAAAGTTGAGAATGTCTGGGTTTTGGCGTGGCTCTAATGAGTCAGGAAGTAGTGGTGGCCCTGAGAAGCTAGGAGAAAACAGCGGTGCAGTCAGCTAGTGCTCTCTCCGCACAGCTAGCGTTCAGGATTCGGTTGGTCAGCTAGCTTCTGACTACAGTTGTGGATGGTGGCGCAGGGCTCTCTTTAAACATGAGTGTCTTCACTGTACGTGCCTGCCCTCGAGGCCTGCTGGGTGCCGCCCTGCATCTTCTGCCTTGTGAAGCCTGGCTAGGCTCTGCTACTGCACTGTGTCTCCAGTCGTTGGCACTACTGATTTCCAGTCTCGGGATCTGAAGTAGACAGTCCAGTTCTCCCTCATGGTGCAGTGCTGCTATTAACCTCAGGTTTTGAGACTTAAGTTGGCTTATTTGTGTCAAGTATTAGTACAGTGCCTGGTAAAAAGGGATGCGTGGGCTTGGAGAGAGACGCCTCACTGATGAAGGGTTCTTACTGTTCTTCAGAGGACCCGAGTTTGGTTCCTAGCTCCCATATCTGGCTCACAGATACTGTGACTACAACTTCAGGGGATCCAACATTCTCCTTTGGCTTCTACAGACACCTGCAACTCTTTTTCTCTTCCTCACCCCCCCCCCCGCCCCGCCCCTTAAGCTTTAAAAAAGGAATAAACAGAATACGTGTTGTCTGCTGTCCTTCTGTTTCTGGGTCTTGGAGCAGAGCAGACACTTTATAATTCACGCCCCTTCCCATTAAGCCCAGCTCTGTGGCACTGTTAGAATCATTCCTTAAGTACCCTTTCACTACTTGACAGTAGAGTTGACATCTAATTAGTGTTCATACAGAGTAACTGCAGACGTGTGTTCTGCAGTGTTTCTTTAAAGATCTACTTAGTATTGAGCACGAGTATCTCAGTGTACAAAACTTTAAAAAAAATCTTTGTTTCATAAACTGAGGTAGTCTGTGTGTTGGAACTCAGACATGTAAGAAATGTGGTGACATAGTTATCTTGTGAATTGGATAGCTGCTAGAAACTTTAATGCGAGTCATCAGAATAATTTTATTTAGAATTGTTTGTTTTGATATGTACAAATGTTTGCTCACAAGTAAATACATATACCATATGCCTGAGGAAGTCAGAAGAGGGCTTGTAATCCCCTGGAATTGGAGCTGTGGATGATTGTGAACCACTGCAGGTGTGCTGGGACTGAACCCAGGGTCCTGTGCAGGAGCAGCTAGTGCTCATGACTGCTGGGAATTAGAAAACATTTTAGTAAATGATTCTGAAGGATGTAATGGTTTGAAACTCTTAGATCATGATTTTCCCAAGATTTATGCCTGGAGAACAGAAATTATAATTTCTTTATCTTTAGATCTGCAATTACTAACTTTAATTACAAGTTAGAATTATTAATAAAATTACATTAATTTGAAAGCATTTTTTAATAATTTTGACACCCTTTTCTCTCAGCCTCTTAGTCTAAACTACTAGTAAAGTATTTCTTTTTTTCCCTATTCAAACTCAGGGAAAGTACTAGTCGGAAGTAGATATGCTGCCCAAAATATAGGAGGTGCAGGAGAAAAAATATTGGAATAGTAACCACTAATTCTGCAAATCAAGATTGTGCTATAGTTAAAAAAAAAGACTTATCAAATCAGTTTTGAGCAGCTGAGTTATGATAAGAATGTAGTATATTTTTATGTATCACTTGGACATCCATCTAGAGATATACCTTCTGGTGTTGAGAATTTAAGTTAGAGATTTGTAGAGACTAAAACCTTGATTAGGTCACTTTGTTTCCCTGAATCTCCTCTGTTCAGGTATGTCTAAAGCACAGTACCTTTGAATACAAGAACTGTCCAGGAAATGGTGCTTCTGCTTTCTTACTTTTGACTGTTTTGTTAATAATCTTTTATGAATAGACAGTGATGTTTTGCGAGGGCATTATATTTGACTTTTTGCATCTTGGCAGGTTGTTGGAGAAACGTAGCTTTAAGCATGTAAGATTGTGCTGTGTAGTCTTAGCTGTAAACACTTGAGGACAGGACCAAAAGGATTTCGATGGTAGGCTAGCAGAAAAAACTCAGAGCTTGTCTTGGTGTTTCTAGTCAAAGGCATTTGTTTTGTGACTTATATGTGTTCTGGAAATCTATTCCTGGTGATAACATTAGATTTTTGGTTTTATGAGAAAATTAACTTACAGATGTTGAATAGCAATATGAATGTAAAATTGAAAGTTTTACTTTAAAAGTGAGATGTGATTTAGAACAATATTAAAATACTTATGTTCTATGCATTGAGATGAGCATTTTTCCTACCCTGTGTATATTTTAATCTTATGTCCACCTATAAGATAGGAGTAATATTCTTAATTAAATCATTGGGCTGTGGGCCACTTGGGCCAGAAGACAGGCCCTCTTACCCCCCCCCCCCCCGTTCTCTCCCTCCCTTCCCTTTTTCCTTTTCTTTCTTTCTGTACTGAGCATCCCTACTGGGGGAAGAGGTGGGGGTGTGCTCAGCACAGCCCACCAAGGGGGCATTCAGGCTAATCTGGCTAGCCATCAAGCCTCAAGGATCTGCCTGTCTCTACCCTTCCCCAGTGCTAGGGTTACAGACATTCTGCTGCTTGGGGCTTTTACTTGGTTGCTAGGATCTCACAGCAGAGTTGTGACCTGATGAGGCATTTCTCAGCTCGTGTGGTTAACATGTTTAGATTCAGTCTTGGTTATGAGCCTTTCAGGGTGTGTTAGTACAGATGGCTTTAGTAGCTAAGTGTAGTGATGATAGTAATTTTATAAACATTTCTACTTTCTAGGATGACTAATCAAAAGTGAAGAATTAGTTATAATTTTGATAGCATGAGATACTTTCAAAAACACTAGTGGGAAAATTAATCTTTCGAGACAGATTTCTGGTCAGTTGGAATTTTTCTGCTGTGGTAGTGTTATGTGAACGCCGTGACTGAGCTACAGAGATAGCTCCTTAGTAGTGTGTATCTTACCTGGGTAATTTAATCAGATCACAGTTTAGGGTTTTTTTTGTACTTTTCTCTTTTTTTCCTGAGTATTTCCTATATAAATATCTTTTCATTAAGTAAAAATGTTAAGTAAGTTGGTTTTAGAAAAAGTAGACTGGAACTTCCGTGAGGTCCTTCTATTCAGGTTTTCTTTTTCTTTTCTTAATTGTTCATTGTGTGAGTACACCTGTAAGTTCTTCCTACCCACAAACATGCCAACCTCTGTAGTGAGTATGGAGCTTTTTAGGACAGGTTGTAATTATTGTCTCTAGTTTAGTAGAAGATACCAAGAGCTGAAGGATAAAATCATTAACTCTTGATTTTACAGCTGTTAAGTCACCTAGCCAGGACTTGAACATGGGCGTCCTATTTTAAAGAACTCATGTTCTTGGATATTGTGGTAGAATATATTCTTAGCATATTTGCGTTCATGAGTTCAGACCTCAGCACCAGAAACCCCAAGTAAAACATAAAGCTATATTCTTCCCCTAAGCAAAACAAATACAGTATGTTCGACCCTAGGGTAAGTGAGGAATCGTGCGGCTGAGAGAGGGCCTTAAGTTAAGGAGGTTACACTAATGTGCTGGTTCTCGATAACCATGACATAGAGACTGTACTGATGACCAGTCTCCGCAGGAGACCAGCTTAGGTGACTGTCATGCTCCTTATTATAACCAATCCTGACAACGGTGTACATTTTCGAACACTTCTGTGCCAGTCACTTTGTTAAAGCTTTACATGGGTTACTAAGCTCTTGAAACCCTCATGACACAGTGAGGTAAGTACTTACCTTCGCCCGCTTACAGAAGACGGAACTGAGACTGGGAAGTGTTACAAATATGAGGCCCCAGCGCTAGCGAGTGGTAGGGATCACAGCCTAACTGCTTAACAGAGTCGGGGTCACCTCTCAGGGGTGCACTTACACATGCCCACCGAGCACACCCAAAGAGGCCATCCACTTCTAAAAGAAGTTATGTATGATTTTAGCTGTACACTGAACTGAAATTCCTTTTTTATTTTGTTTTCAATTTAAGAAGAGCTGCTTATATACAGGTATCTTTTACGATCTTCAGAAATGGGTATTGTTTTTATTGATAGCTGCTAATACTGTTAAAGTAATATGTAGACTTTTACATAACTAGAATATAAAAGATACATATCATGAAAAGAACATATTGAATCACTTTAGGACTCTGTACTCTTAGGCATGCTTTATATAAAAAAATGCTAATCTGTAGCTATTTCTAAAGGGCAGTTTCTTAGTTGTAATAGTCTTAGTTATGTGAGTCGAATTCATGTTATATATGGTATCTTGAAGAAAGAGGACACATTAGAAGACCACCAGTCTATCAAAAACTATTTCAAAGAAATTATAGTCTGAGGAAAAATAAGTTTATGCTAATATTATGTAGAAATTGATTTGCATAGTAACCTTGTCTTTCACATTAAAGGTTAAGTTCTAAATTAAAAAAATTGTTTGATCTAATTATGCTGAGAATTGGTACTGCATTCCTATTTCCATTTATAAAAATAGGGATGTTTTTATTGGCTTTCTTTATTTTATACTTTGACTTGAAAGCTAGGCGATATTTTAAAAATAGTTTCAATTTGAGCTGAAGTACAAAGTTCATCTTGTAACAATTCATTTTTATTCTTGGCTACCGTTTCTTTTTAAGGTATGTAAAATTTCACTAATGGCTTTTGCTCCTATTTTTATAGCTGCATGTAGTCTTTATTTTTCCTTCTTTCTAGTATTATTTAAGTTGGTTTAGAAAGATCACCAAGATACTGACATGGTTGTACACTTACACAGTAGTATTTAATCTGTATGACTAGTGTAAACTATATAAATCTATTGTGTGATAGAACTTGCTACTTAAGTACCTTATCAGTTGTAGCACCATACAGTTCTCATTTTGTATTGTTACTCGTAGTCCGCAGTGCATAAGTTTTCTACTGAAAAGTATGTCATAGCTTGACAATCATTGTTTACACGTAATTTTTCTCTCTTTTTATTACAATGCTTCCCCAGCAAGGACAAGTTTGGAAGGTTTGCAAAGCTTTTCACCTTCCCTCTGCCCGCTTGCCCGCTTTCAGATCAGTCTCATGTTTCATAACTTCTCTTTCTGTAATCCACAACATAGCCATAGTAAACCAGAAGGTCAGGTTACAGTACTGTACCCCCTCACACATGGCAGACATCACTGAGAAAGCATATGCTTTAAAAATGGAATAAAAAGCAAGAATGATACGATTGTTAATATTTTTTCCCTAAGAAAAAGCATCTCATCCAAGCAGTTAGCTGTCACGTACTGTTCTGTTGGTTCTGCTCTTAGCCTTCCCAGTAGCACTTGTGTGGTGCAGAGGAGGCTGCACTGTGATGGGACCGGATGGGGACAGACCCAGCATTCCGTGTTTGTGAGCGAGGACAGGGGCAGGGGCAGGGGCTGCTGGTGTGAGGGGACACAGTGTTGTGATGCAGACGTCCAGAGGAGCAGGCAGTACACATTAGGAGTGTAGGCCAGCTTCAGTGTGAGCAGCTTCCAGTTCTTTTGAACTAGGGCTCTTGCGTATTAAAATGTTGACAGTGAATGAGGAAACCATTTGGAAAAGACATTTTCAAACATAAGCCTTCATTTTATAACACTCAGAAACATTTTACTTAATATTTAATTTTGTAATACCTTATTAGCGCCAGATGAAAACAATCCTACCTCAAACCAAAAAGGTTTTTCATTTCTTTTCCTTTTTTTAGGTTTGAGCTTTTTCCTTCACTGCTGTTCTGCGCTAACTGCTTTAAAACTTTCCATGCGTTTTTTTCAGTAGAAGACATCTCTGTACTGTCTCCCATCGCATATTTCAGCTGTGACAATCCCTGCACTTTGCCTGTTCATTTTATCACCTGCTCACCAAAACAATAAATCTTTCTAATTTCTGATTTCAGATGTGTTATTCTTCTTGATTTTAGGAAGATACATTTCACTTTTCTCATTGCTGTTGTCTTTTTAGGCATGTGGAGACCCCAAGGCTAAACCTTCCTACCTTATTGACAAAAACCTGGAGTCCGCTGTGAAGTTCATAGTCAGAAAATTTCCTGCTGTCGAGACGCGCAACAACAACGTAAGTCATCCCCATTTTCTCCTTGGCGCCACCCGTGTGTGAGGAGAGCAGTGCTCAGTGGGTGTTGTTTCTCCCATTAACCTAACGCTGTGTGCAGCATTTGATGCACAGATTTTAGACCTTGCTTAAGTGCTTTTAAAGACAGTATTCATACCTCTGAAATTAGAAAAACTTCTAGCTACATGTTATGCGGAAAAGTGAAATTGTAATTTCTTACACTTTTTTTTTTGAAGTTACGATAAGAATAGTTAATGCATAGAAGATAAACACTGCTCCAAATGTGTGTGTGGTTACTTGGGGCATCTTGTTATTCTTATATCACTAACTTAATTTTCTTTGGAGGTTGGCAGTGACTTCACAGAGCTCTTACTGCTTTCATAAACAGCTGATTTTGCTTTTAAGTTGTATTTGCTTCCCTGGCATTTTCTTGGCTTCCAAAAGCATTTCTGGAAGTTAGAGAGGTTATGGTATAAGGTCTTTATTCCCATATTAGTTCCTATGTGAAAGTTTTCTTGCATAAAGTTTGGTCATATTTAATCTTTCTACTGTGTTTATTTGGGGCAGTTTTTTAGAGTAATCATAGAAATAACCAATTTCAGAATTTTGTTTTACTGTAACATACTTATAAAAGTTTAATTGACTTGGAATCTTTTCATAAGTCATCATTTTGCTTTTATTTTTCCTTGATGTTCCCATACTGCAACCCTTGCTTTCTTTTTTGTTTTATAAAAATTTAGTCTAGCAATTTCTCCTTTTGAGTGCCCCGGTCTTGAGAATCTATTTAAAAGGTAGATTGTCACATTTTATCCTCAAGATATGTATCGTAGATTTATATTTCTCTTGTTTCTAATGCTTAAAGCATTTCAATGTAGAGAGAAATGTTAGAATTAGTAAAAATAAGTCAGGTACTCTTAAAAAAAAAAGAGTCTTGGTTTAGGTTGCTTGTGCTTTTTAAATACTTTTTTTAAAGTCTGTTTTTGTAGAAGTTTGGGTTGATAAAAATCTTAATTTTCTAAAAGGTTGTATGTATTTATGTATTAGGGCTTATTTATTTGTTTGTTTGTTTACTTATTTATTTATTTTTGGTTTTTCGAGACAGAGTTTCTTTGTAGCTTGTGTATCCTGTCCTGGAACTAGCTCTTGTCGACCAGGCTGGCCTTGAACTCACAGAGATCCGCCTGCTTCTGCCTGGGATTAAAGTGCTGGAATTAAAGGCCTGGCCCCTGTGTTGACTCTTTGAGAGGTTTTGTATCAGTTTTAGTCTGGGTCTGCTAAATAGTGGTGATAGACTCCTAGCTAGTTTAGGTTAGGAAATATGAAGTTGTTGGTTAATGAAGGTTACACATCTTATTGCAGCACTCAAGAGACAGAGGGAGGCGATCTCTTGAGTTTGAGGCCAGCCTGTTCTACAAAATGATTTTCAGGCCAGCTAGAGCTATATAGTGAAACTCTGTCTCCAAACAAAAATTAGTTAATGCAAGTTTAAAGATTTGAATGGCAGTGTCTGGGATTCATCGGAAGTGGCAGATTTCCATCTGCTCTTCCCTGTCATCTTGTGCCACAGAACATGCTCGTGTATGCCCACAGTTGGCACTGTGCTTGATTCCTGCTTTACAGGTAGCACTGTCCACCATTTGAGGAAAGGAACTCAAGAACAGAGATTGTTTTCATGAAAATTAAACAAAAGTTTTTTGAAGTTTCTAAAATAGACTCTTTACGAAAAAGGTTACTCTTACAACATTGCAGCTGAGACTGTTTCTGGTTTTGGTCCCTTCTTTAGTAACTGGCCTCCTCTTCTCTCTAAGTCTTTTAACTCTGGTGGAAGCCATGAGCACAGCCTTGAGGGATCTGTCAAAGAGTGCTGCTGTTGGCAGTGGGGTGTTAGGTAGTGCATCCTCGCCATTTCCACCTGTTCTTATTCAGGGCTCTTTGTGCACAGTTACTGTGTACTCAGTTCTGGATTTAGGGAGAAAAAACTGTACCAAAGAATGAGGGGTGCCTCCATTCCCCAGCTATAATACTGAACTAAATGCCTCATATGCTTCTGATTTAATTGATGAAATGAAGTTTTGTTATAACCTACTGGTCTTATAATTATAGTAGCCATTTATTTTGTCTTTGTATGTGCTAGGTTGTGTATTTTGGTAGATTTCATTTAATTTCAGACTGTCCAACTTATTGAACTATTAATTTTTATTATCCTGAAAGTTCAGCTGTGAAGATGTCTGTATTTCTTCTAGATGTCTGAGATCTGTTCTGATCCAGTATGAGGAATACAGTAGAAACCCATTTAGAACAATACTGCTGTTCATAGGAACCCATTTAGAACAATACTACTGTTCATAGGAAAAGTTTAAATATCCACGTGTGCATATTTAAATTCTTGCTATTTTTTTCAAATACTTTTAACTGAATTTTTTTCTTCTATTTTTTTTTTTTTAAATAAGAAAAATACTACCCTATAATCCCAGTTCTTAGAAGGTAGATGCAGGAAGATCAGGAGGTCAAGGACATTCACAGTTACAAATTCTAAGCCAGCCTGGGCAACATGAAACCATGTTTCAAAATGCAAACAAACAAAAATTTTCTTTATGCATTTGTGTATAATATTTTATTTTATTTCCAAGTATAATTGGAAAATATTAATCACTGCCAAATATGTATAGAATTTAATTAGGGTCTAAGAACAAGGACATTGTTGGTGTGTAAAGGGTAGCAAAGGTGACACAGGTTCTGGACCAGAAAACAGACAGTTTTCAAAATACTTTGAAAGCATATGCCTCATATACTTCAAAGTAAGCTGATGAAATGGAATTTCATCATAACAAACTGATTTTATAATTATAATAGCCATTTATTTTGTCTCTATTTGTGCCGGGCTGTACATTTTGGTATATTTTATTTAATTTCAAACTGTCCAAATTTTCATATTTTCTTTTCTTTTTTTGTTTTTCGAGATAGGGTTTCTCTGTATACCCCTGGCTATCCTGAAACTTGCTTTATAGACTGGGAGGCCTCAAACTCAGACATCCCGCCTGTCTCTGTGTCCCAAGAGTTGGGATTAAAGACATGTGTCACCACCGCCAGCTTAAAATCATATTTTCAACCAAAGAAAAATATTTTAAGTTATAGATATTACTTCTTAGGGAAGCACAATATTACAAGAGGCTATGCAGCAAAAAAATTATTTTCTCTTTAAACTCACATTTTTAAACACTTTTTTAAATCCCTGGTGTTTGATAATAGAGAATATCAAATATTTGATGAAGAACAAGCCTATTTAGTACCAACATTCACTTGTATTAAATACTGCCTTAGAACTATGAGGACCCAAAATCTTTTTAAGCTAAAAAATCCCAGTGCTTTTTAAAAAGCAAATTAACTCTCATTAATGATGTTGTAGGTAGGGTTCCTGAAAATAACCTTGTAAAATAATAAGATCCCCAGCTTTAAAAACCTAAGTCTGTTGGTGTGGTAGTGGTTTTGGTAGATGCAGGACTGCCTTTGATATGCCAACTGTGTGAAGGAGGTTGAAGGAAATGATAAAACACTTAAATTCCTTCCTAGGCAGCCCTTAAGGGGCTTTTCTTGGTTTGCTGTGGTTTCAACTATGAGGGTGGTGTATTGGTTAGGGTGAACTTTGGAATCGGAACAGAGGTTATGGACCAGCTAAGATATTCAGGAAACGTCTGGCATCTAAAGGCACCATTTTTCTTCTGTCTAAAATGCAAATAATTCCCATCTGAAGGAGTTGAATATGCCTTAAAGCATTCAGTGCACTCTGGCAGGTGATTTTAAGAACAGTAGCTATTGTTACATTACCTCCTTGATTCCCTGGTTTACCTAGAGCCAGTAGGTTTCCAAGTGACCCCTCCCCATTGCATCTGTGGTTTTGATGAACTAGCATGCTGCTTTCTGTGGTTTGAATGTCTGTTATCCTTTGAGCAGCTCTCTGTTGGGCAGCAGATTTTGTTTCTAGTATTGAAAAGTATTCTTTTTTCCTTTCTATTGTGTTCCCTGCCCTGAGCCATTATCATGGAACTTGCTTGTTTAAACTAGAATCTTTATAGTCTCTGTTCACTCTTATAAAACTGCAGGCTGGTTATTTGGGGCTTGTCTTCAGCTCTACACAGCCTAAAGAACTTACCTCATTCAGGTATAAGTTGTCTGTTGAGACAGGTACTGTCTGTCATAAGCCAAAGATTGATTTTCATGTTTTCTAATCTCCCCACTTGCTATTCCTTTTATTCTTCAACAGGGGGAGTAAACCACACCAATATTTCTCTCTGGCATCTCACATATTTGTCTTTATGGACCAAACCATTCCCTCATTTTTGAATCTCTGATGTCTGGGAGATATAACTCTGATGTTTAGGAGATATAGATCACAAGTAAACTTCGGTTTAGAAGGAATCGTCATGATATACAGTATTATAAACTTTGGCGGTGTATTTCAGTATGAGTGCATGTATGATGGGAGCTTGATAGAATGTTGGTTTTAATTAAATTGAACTTTAATTCTAAAAACTAAAAGAATTTCAGTTTAGTGAGAAATAACACAGGCAATAATATTATTTTAAATAACAACAAGAAAGAAGACCTGATGGTTTTATTTATTTATTTATTTATTAAAGATTTCTGTCTCTTCCCCACCGCCGCGACCTGATGGTTTTAAACAAATATCGGTATTTACTGGGGAGAGGAAGCCAAAGAAAAATGGGCACAGTGGAGGGTCGTGTACAGCAGGTAATGTGTTAGGTTGAGAGGCCCACAAAGAACTGAGTAGAAACACTGCAACAAATTGTACGTTTTACAAGCGCCAAACTGAAGTGGCTGTGAGGTAAAGCAGGTGTGGTTCTGCTTTAGGGATGTGTGAAAGGCGGATCATTTGATTTCAGCCATGAATGGCTGTTCTAAATCCGTTGTATGTTAGACATACTTTGAACTACCTCTTTACTTGGGGAAGTTTTCTTAATAAAATGAGACAGTTAAAAAAATTGTACTTTTTAATCTGGAACTCCGGTTAGAGTTAGGAGTAAGCTAAGAATCAAAGAGAGCATTGTTGGGATTTTAAGGGACTTGAGAAAGTGTGTTAACCATTGAGGACAGAGAGAGGCTGACTTGATAGGAGAAACTGAAGTAGTGTCCTGGCTCAGCTCCTGTTGATGATGGAGTTAGGTTGTGATCAAGTCAGTGTGTCTATCTGCTTTCTCTCACTATAGGCTTCATCAGGCAGTTATAAGAAGGAGAGAAGGACCAGGGATAGTTGCAGTGATGGGCCATTTAAACTTCAGATGGACAAGAAAGGGACTAGGATATGATGATGAGTGACGAGTCAGGGGAGCCTCTGAGCTCAGAGATTTGGTGGAGGTATACTCTCTCTCTCTCTAATGTCAGCTAACATCTCCAAGCTTCCCAAGAATGATAGATGTCTTAAAAGAAGCCACGATAACTTAAAAGATAAATTTTATAATTTTGTTTTTGGCTTCCAATTAAGGAAACTACCATTCTGCCCTGTTAGTATGTACCCAGATAATTCATGACCTTCCTCCATCAGGCTCCCTGTCCCCACAGCACTCAGCTGTGGCTTTTCTTCCTGTGTGCACAGCACAAGACCTTACCCTTTTCTGCTGTTACCAGTTGGTGAGTGGCTTGAAGCAAATGTGGGAAGTATAGCTTCCTACTATCTTTGAATTTCTCCCTAGAAATAGTTGTACAACTGGCTTCTCAACTGTGTCTTTACCTTCGGCACCAAACATGTTTAATGAATCCCTCACTGTCCTTGATAGTTCATTTAGTAGTCTGTCTTCAGTCTTCCTCAGTTTCTCCCAGTGTCTCATGCTTCACTGCAGTATTTGTTCACAAAGAAGGAATGATTTATTTAGCAATCAAATTTCATTCACTTGGCTATCTGAGTCAACTGAAAACTAGGAAAGAAAGCAGTTCTAACCGAAGAAAATCCAAATTTTCTCTAACAAAATAAAAATGTCTTTATAAGATATGTTGTAGCAGCACTGATTATTCATAATTCCAAACTGGCAACAGATCAGATGCCCATCAACTAACTGACTAATGAATAAACAAAACATGATTAACACTCTCTGTTCCTAACTGAATTTCTGGAGGCTCAAAGAACACTACTGATACATAGTTACGCTACAACTAAACATTAAGGACATTATACTAAGTGAGGGAGTCAATGAACCAAGCTGTGCACACTGTTTGAGTCTGTGCTACAGGAAGTGTTTAGAAAAGGGGAGGTTTATTGAGACAGGAAGCAATTATTATTTGCACTGGGCTGAGAGTCAAACCTAGATTAATTGCCAATGAGCACAGGGAACATTTTTGGAATGATGGAGATCTACTAAGCTAAATAGGGTTGGTGGCTTAATAAGTATAAATATACTAAAATTATACAAAAGTATAATCTTGGGAAATAAGAAGTGATATTCTCTATTCACTGAAGTTTATTCACGGGGGCTCTCTGCTCCATAGCTCAGCTAGTTGGGTTTTCTTAGTTTTACAGGAATATATGTAATTTTAAACATACTATGTATGCATTAAAGGGTACTACTTTTCCTTGGAAACATGATTATTGAAGGGAGAGAAATAAAAACCTTAAAAATACAGTGCCTAAGGGGCAGGAACTGGGGAGATGGCTCAGTGGCTCAAGTTTGGATCTCAACCACATGTGTAAAAGCTGGCCATGGTAGTGCGTGTCTGTAACCCCAGTGCTGGGGGACGGGGCGCCTCAGAGACAGGGAGACTATCAGAGCTTGCTGGTCAGCCATTCTGTCCAAATCAATTATATATGGAGAACTTTTAGTAGGATCCTATGATCTTTAAAAAAAAAAGGAACAAAACCTTTGTTTTAATTTGAATTTCCAGGTAACTTTAAAAGATTTATTTATTGGTATGCACATACCATTTTTTTAGTTACTTCTTTCTTTTATAGTTATCTGTTCTGGAATGACATGATCAAATAGTTTGCCCAGTTTTGGGGATTTAATAAAGCAATTCAGTCACTGTATATCTGTATATGTTAAGATACACTCACCTGGGAAATGAACGTACACCAGGTTTTGAGTTCATTTAGTAAGCACAAAAGTTTAAGTTAAGGCCTTCTTTATGTTTTTCCTTTGGGAAGCTTGAGAATCACCTGTTTATAGTGCACTCTGCACTCAGGCTGTAGATGCTGGAGCTCTGAGAAAACAGCCCTGCCCCCGCTCCTGTAGAGCTTCGTTCAGATGGACGTGGTAGATGACAAAGTGGTTAAGTGTGCACTTTCTTCTTGAGATGAGTGGGTGAAGCACGGTTAATACAAACCCAGAGACAGACATTGGGCTTCAACCTGAAGTTCAGAAGAGCAAAACTGCCAGCCACCGTCTCTCACCTCCACCTCAGTCCAAAATGGCCATCCTGCCTCCAGGGATCTCAGAATGAGACTGAGTCTGAGAGCAGTCTTCTGCCCTATAATCCGTCTGTAGTTCTGGGATTAAAGGCCTGCACCACTGCTGCCTGATTTCTATGACTAGCTAGTATGGCTACTGGGATTAAAGATGTGTGTCATTGTTGCCTGGTCTGTAAGGCTGACCAGGGCGGCTGTTTTACTTTTCTGATCCTCAGGCAGGTTTTATTTATTAAAATACAAATGAAATGCCGCTACAGTGTGAGAAAGAAATACGAAGCAAGGAAGGGTTTTGAGCAGTGGTTCCCATCCCACCTAGCACTGTGGCCCTTTAATACAGTTCCTCACATTGTGGTGACTCCCAACAATAATTATTTTTGTTGCTCCTTCACAACTGTGACTTTGCTACTGTTATGAATTGTAATGTGAATATTTTATACACAGGATATCTGACATGCGATCCCTGTGAAAGGGCCATTTGAGAGCCACTGAGTTAGCGACTAGTAGGAAGGAAGCTTATGTTAGGCCAGTAGCCCTCAGCAGTGTGGCCTTCCCTGAGAAGTGAGCAAAGGACGTCCAGATGTCACTAAGCAGAGGCAAGAGCTCTGAGGTTGGTGACGTGCCCCAGGCCAGTATGCCGGCTACTGCATATAGGGGCTATTGAGAAAGGGAACGTCAGGTGCCTGTGAGGTTATATTTTATTTTAAGCATGCCAGGAGATTACTGAAATTTAAAACTTTATTTTGAAATAACATTAGACGGACATAAAGTTTTAAGGATCACAGAGCTCTTACTGCCCTTCCCACTGTGTAGTGTATTGCATGACCTCCATTAGAACTGCTTCTTCTCAAGGGGTGTGTGTGTGCTGTGCCTTCAGGTGCACACTCTGCTGAGCCCTGTGGAGACGCCTGAGGAGCAACAGGTCCAGAGACCAGTTAGGGAGTGGGAGCTAGGGCAGTTCAGAAAGGTACATGAGCCCTTTCTTATTTAGATTATAGTGTGGACTCTTACCAAGACACTGAACAGTTTTCCTGAAACTAGGCTTCTTGCTTTTCTGGTTTTGTGTTTTGTTTTTGGCATAGTTTTGAGACTAGATGAGGCTGGGCTGGAACTCTCAATCCTGCCTTAGCTTCTGATTGCTGGACTCACAAATGTGTGTCACTGTACAACCCAACGTTTTTCCTTGAGCGCAATGAGCTAGACCAAGAAAAATATGTATATATACAGCAACTTCAGTAATGAAGGTGATAACTATACTTAACACCTCTAGTCATGTTCTTGTGTTAAAGATTAGTGAGTTAGCCCTGCTAAGTGTTGGTTCCTTCAGGAATTTACTAATGCCTTTCTTAGAAAGTAAACAAAAAGTAACAAATGCTAAATTTCAGTTTACATTTGTCTGTCTGAAAAATGCTATCTTAATTGAACTGAGATTAATCAACAAGATATTCGGTGTAAAAATGCAATTTCCATATCTCATGTATGCTCTGTTTCAGATTTTGCTTACCTATTTTAATATTAAGGACAATAGCACCGGGCCAGAAAACATAATGAAAGCGTTCTACAAATGTTTTACTAAAGTATTTTCATGTATCACATGAATAGGCTTTTCAGTTGTTGAATACATGATTTTCAAGTAGAACCTCTGTAATGTTTTGCTATATTAACAACACCAGTAATTATTGCACGTGAATGTTTTAAATCATCTCCAACTTTGAATCTGGCATTAATTGTTTTTAGGTTTATCATTCACTTTGAAAACAAAAATGTATTTCTTTCTTTTTTTCCTTGTAGTTGAAGCCTGAGAATTATATTGTTTGACATCTTTCATTCATGGTTTTATGAAATTTATTTTCACTAAAATAGGGAACTTAATTGTGACCAGTAGGTAGAATCATATGATGCTTTAAAATACTAGACGCCCAGTGCGTACTCAGCAAACCCTTGTTTAGGTTTAGTCTGCGTACTGAGTAGTGTTGGGGTTAGTGATACAGTAGTTAGACCTCCTTTATTATTCTCCTAACATTAATACACAGTGTGTAGGTGTTAGCCTCTATCCAGTGTTGTCATGTGCCAATTTATACAATTGCTTTGGTTAAGTCTATCGATTAGTTTCCAAGTGGTAATGAAGGTGTTAGGCTTTGAGCTGTTAAGTAAGCCACTTACCCTTTTTTGTTTGTAATATTGGAGATGGACTGTCTAAAAAGCATTTCTTCCCAAATATGTCGTCTGTCATTATGATCCTTCATTTAAGACATTTGGATTGGATACTTCCTGATATGTAGAGCTGTTTTTGCAAACTAAAGCCATGAGTCTTGAGTGCTGGCTGTCTCTATTGCTGGGATTACAGTGACAAGCTAGAAAGCAGTGCCTGCCTTCAGGAGGAAGGTTTTGTGCTGAGGGAGGATGTTCAGTCAAGGATGGTTTCTGGAAAATGGTGTTCACATTTAAGATGAGTGGTTTAGGATAGTGGGATTTGGATATAAACGTGAAATTTTGATAGCTTTATAAGGACACAGTTAAAAATCATGAACTGTGCATAGAAAATAGCAAAATTTGTTTACTGTGTAGTCTGTGGATGGATGTAGGGGAGATTGAGTCTGGAAAAGTAAAGGGACAGGCTGTAGAGAGCATTAAAAACTCCCTCACTTGGAACTTTCCGTGTAGTCACTGTAGCTGATACAGAACCTAGTAATACTTGCTTTGGGAAAATTAAAGGAGAAATTTAGACTAAGGGGCTTCTATTATCGAAAAGGGAAATGGTAGGTGAAACTAGAACACATTTGAGACGAATGAGATTTCTCATCTTGGCTGTTTTTAAGTAGATGATTAACTTTGCTAAATTTGTTTGGGTCTTATAGGTAGTACATGTAATGTTATAAAAATTAGTCATATAATTTTATAAAAAACTATAAATATATATTACTTTCTTGATACATGAAATGCAGGTTTGTGTAAAAGATGATTAAGGTTTATAAGAGCATGATGTGTCATTAACTGCAGATTAGGATGTGTGGAAAGGAAGGCACTGTTAATGTTTGCTTTAGTGGAATTAAATAAATTGGGATTAAAAAGTCCCAGAGTAGCCATATTATGCTCTTCATATCCTTTTGTTTGTTTGGTTTTTGTTCTTTTGAGACAGGGTTTTTGTTCTTTTGAGACATAGCTCTCACTGTCCTGGAACTCACTATATAGACCAGGCTGGCCTGATCTTCATATCTTCTTTTTTGAGCCTTTTCTCTATTGTACATTGGAACTAAATTTATAGAACTGAAGAATACAGAGAGACAGGGAATTGTTTTGAAACATATATTATAGAAAATAGTTAACTCTTCTCATAGAGGAGACACACACATCACTGCAGGTGTATAACTTTTTTTCACATTTTTGGGGAGAAAGGAGATTGAGTTACTCGTGTTTCCCAGACATAATTCCTTCTTTAAATGTCCTTACACAGAGGTATTTAGGGTGTTTTGCCAGACTGCTTGCTGTTTTCAATCAGCTTTTCTGGAAGACACTTTTAATGATGTTAGGCTTAGTTTTGTAAACTTTCTGACTTACCGTAATGGCTCAATATAGTTATGTGTGGGGATGTCTCCTAGTGCGCCCATGTAAGTATACAGGACCTTAGAGGACCTGGACATGGTGTGGACTTTTGGTACCATGCTGGACATTTTTAAATGCTGTCTTGTAGTTTTCTCATGTCCTCAGTGCTTCTCAGACATTTCTCAGGTATTTAGATCACTCGAGCTATGTTGTTTAAAAGGCAGATTCTTACTCAGCAGGCCTGAGGAGGGGCAGAGATTCCACCTTTCTAATGAGACCCTAAGTGATAATCATTAGACAACACACAGAATATCCAGGCTCTAGATGGCCGCCCAGGCACACTGTTAAATAAGGCATCAAAAAGGACTGGTCTCCCAGAGATGATGGCAGTAGTTGGTTTACTAGGGAAAGGTGGTACTTGTTAGCGCAGTGATTCAGCTGATTGTAATACTTCACTTTTCCTTCTCCCATGTCTGAACTCTACAGTCTTGCTTTTTTTTTTTCATTTATTTTTTGTTCTTGTGATTTTTGCTTTTGTTTAAAATATTATTGTGTTCTGTGGGTCTGATCAGGGAACCGTTACTGTATTTTATGTTTGTATCTACATTTTATTTTGCATGCGTAACGTGGCTTTGCCTGGATGTTCTTTTTGGTAAGTTCCAAATTTATCTAGCATATTGGTTTTTGTAGTGTAAGCTGTAATGTTTTACATCTTCTTTTCTCCCATTTCTAGTGGACATAATCATTTGTTTTAATTTTTTAAAGCGTTCATCTGACGTATTTTCTCCTAACATCTCCAGTTTTCTGTTGTAGTGCAATCTGGTACTAATCCGCCTTGGCCTGTTTTACGGCCTCCTGCTGTCAGCTGCTGATTGCATTAGTGGTTGCCCTCTCAAGTGATTGGGTTTGAAAAAACCTTAATCATTTAGAAGTCTAAAAGCTTGTGCTTCCATATAGCAGCCATGAGAAAGATAGTGTGCAGTGAAACTTGATACTTCGGTTCTTTCCTAAAATAAACTCTAATTTTGTTTTTACAGCAACAGCTTGCACAACTACAGAAAGAAAAATCAGAGATTCTGAAAAATCTGGCGTTATATTACTTTACATTTGTAGATGTTATGGAATTTAAGGTATGTATTTTAATAAGTAAACTTAAAGATTACAAAAATGAATATTTGTTAACAGTATAAATTGCATTGTCACTTTTGTAATAAAAATAGAATTCTTCCAGAACCAAAGTATAAAGTATACTTTATACATTTGTATTTTCTGAATTTAAAAATTACTTACTTGGGGCTGAAGGTGTGGCTCAGTGGTAGAAGGAATACTTGCTAAGCACGCAGAAACTCTGGCTTTCATCCTCAGCACTTCCTCCAAAAGTCGTACCGATAGAGATTAGTTTATTCTTTCCTTTTCAGGACCATGTCTGTGACTTGCTGAACACTATTGACGTTTGCCAAGTCTTCTTTGATATTGTGAGTATCATTTTTGGGAAAATTTCTAATTCTCTCTGTTTCCAAAGAACTCAGGGAACCAGTTATTTAAAGAAACATTTTATAGGAGTATACAAATTATAGCATTATTTATTTGGCTTGCTGAATAACTTTTTAAAAGGAAACTTTTATATATTTTTGTGTTATTGAATATAAGTCTTAATTCATTTGTAAAATAGTTGTTAAATTTAGCATATTATCTTAATACACCCAACTATAAAAAATTGAACAGTATTTTTCTGTAGTCATTATTGATAGAATTTTCCTTTGGATGACATTTTGTAGGTACAGAAAGTTGAGGTAAGAAATGTGCCCATTAACTTAATAGTAAAAATATCAAAAATTCAATACTTCTTTTTGCTTTAGTGAGATTGGTACCAGTTTCCTTCCTTCTTTCCTTCTGGTTCTGTCCTTTTCATCATCTCAGCTTGAATACAGTAGCCAAAGTCCTTTTCTTTCTTCCATGAAATCGTGTCACAGACAGAACATTGCTGCCATAGCCCCCAGATCTTACATGTTTAGAGAGAGACATTAGAAATCTAGAAATGGGAACAAAGCTATAGAAATGGTATGTAGATTTTGTGTGCTTCAGAGTTTTACAGGTAGGAATTAAACTTTTTGTTTTGTTTTCTAGACTGTGAACTTTGATTTAACAAAAAACTACTTAGATTTGACTGTAACCTATACAACATTAATGATATTGCTGTCCCGGATTGAAGAAAGGAAGGCCATCATTGGACTCTACAACTATGCACATGAAATGACCCACGGAGCAAGGTAGACAGACGTCACACAGATTCTTGTAAAGCTCTTGATCTGATGGCTTATCACTCACTTGCATTTGATGTGTGTTCTAAGTGACCGAGAATACCCACGCCTTGGTCAGATGATTGTGGACTATGAAAACCCTTTAAAGAAGATGATGGAAGAATTTGTCCCCCATAGCAAGGTAAGAACCATGTTTTAGATGTGTAACCGTACATGTAAGGAATTGCTTAACAGTACATGTAAGGAATTGCTTAAGCTTGGGGAATTAAAGAAATAACTTACTTCGTGGGTATAAATTATAATGGTTATGAATAACTTTTTTACTTGTGAGTTAGGTAGCTGATTTAGATGCATGATTATGTAAAGACTTGGAAAGGCAGTGATTCATTTAAATGTTAAATTGAATATAGTATTGAGAGGTAGTAAAGAGTGCAGTGCGACCCTCAGGTAGGCCAGTACACTCTGAAATATTGTATGTCACTTAACCAACTTCATGGTCTTGAACTTTTCTTTTGACTAAAAATATCTTGAAGTAGCAGTCGCCTCATATGGATGCTATAAAAATCGAAGTAGTCACTTCATCAGAAAAAGTTTAGATACATAATATTGCATTAGATTTGTCTGCCTGGAAGGTTGACTCTTGAGTGTCCTGAGAGGTCAGCCTGCTGTCAGACATGGACGTGACCATGGTCCTGGTTCATTGGGACTTCCAGACTGCTGGCGGTGGAGACTAGAAGGACGCCATTAGAAACAGTTCAGGAGCAGCGTGCTGCATGAGAACTGAGGGTTCCCTGCGTTTGCAGTGAGGCCTGGAGGTGCAAGGGCAGCTTTGCAAACAATGTCACCTTCATGAGCATGTGATAGGGTTCAAATGGAGATTTGCTAGACTTGAGGTAGCTCTCGGGGATGACTATTTCATAGCTTCCCAGAATGAGGAGCATCACTGAGACAGCACCTGAAATTATCTTGTGACTTCTCTCTCATAAAAATAAGATTTCTTCAGTCTAGCATCCTTGCTGTGTGCTTGTTCTTGAAAGAATATTAGTTTAGTTTTATAAAGAATTTAGAGATGACTCTGCAGTTAAGAGAATTGACGACTCTTCCAGAGGACCCAGGTTTGATTCCCAGCATTCACATGGCAGCTCACAACCACCTGTAACTCCAGTCCCAGAGGATAAGGCTTTTGCAGGCACTGCACACATGTGATGCACAGACATACATTTCAGTTACATGCAATAAATCATTTAAAAAGTTTACTACATAATATTTCATCCTAAGACTTTAGAGCTACAGTGTTGACTCAATTTTAGCTGTATTGTGTCTTAGTCTCTTGATTGAAAAAAAGATGGCAGGGATATTGTGAAAAATGTATGAAATGTCCTTGAAAGATGTTTCTTCTTGTTGTTGGTTTTTTTTTTTTTTTTTTTTTTGGTTTTCGAAACAGGGTAACAGTCCTGTCCTGGACATCACTTTGTAAATCAGGCTGGTCTCAAACTCACTGAGATCTGCCTGTCTCTGCCTCACAAGTTCTGGTTTTAAAGGTGTGTGCCACCACTACCCGGTGAAAGATATTTCTTAATGAAGTAAATTTGATGGGAAGAAATCTTGTCGTGGTAACTACCCTGCAAGCAGGGTCCGTCGCAGACCTACATGCTTCCAGAAAACTTTAGGAGGTGTCTCACCCAACCTCATCATTTATAAGCAGAGACTGAAGACTGGGGAGGATGACCAAGTAAAGCCCTTGGCAGCAGTGCCTACACCAGGACAAAGGCTCTGCTGGTCTTTGTTAATAATGCCATGTTTCTATGATGCTATAATTTTTCTTGACATTCAGTTATTATCAAGAATTTTTCAATGTTTTCTCATGAAAATTTGAAGATATTTTTTTCAGTTTAATTTCTTTGTATAGCTGTATTTGGTAGGTTGAACATTTATAATCTGAAAACCCCAAATTTAAAATATCGTAAGTCTAAAGCATTTTTCTTCTGAGCACTGACCTGATATCACATGTGCAAATTCCCCTGACCTTATGCTCAGGTTGCTTTATTTGTGTAAATGTATAGGGCATATGAATATATTTTGTGTTTGAAATTGGATATGTATCCCAAAATTAAAAACTGTCACTTCTGATCCCAAGATTCTAATTAAGGGATATTCAGCCTATACCTGTAAGTTTTACATATATTTAAAAAATATCTTGAAGTTAATTAGGTTATTAATTTGACAGAGTTTGAAACAGGCTAATGAATGTCATCACACTGAAGTAACACTACCACTCGTGGAGATGTCGTGCAGGCACTAAGTGTATTCGTGCAGGCACTAAGTGTATTGTCTGCTCCTTGGCCGTTTGTTACACTCTTACCACTGTTGTCTTCCCTGCCCTCTTTCCTCTGCAGGTCCATTCTGGTTTTTCTCTGATCCGGTGTAGGCTTGTGTCTAATTTGACTACTGCGCACTCTTTTCCCCTCCTCTCTATTGAAGTCGAGATACTTCTCTAAAGTTCTTTCCGTGTGCCTGTTTGAGGACTACAGTGTGGTGGTTACAGTGAACAGTCGTTAGCACTTAGTAGATGATTGTGAATTACCTAGGAACAGTATTCATCTGAGTTGGATTAGTTGTTTCCTAATGTTGACTTTTCTTATGTTCCATGATATTTCCCAGTTTTGTAATTAATAGAATAGCTATCATCTATCTGCCATTTTTTTTTTCTTTTTTCTTTTTGGTTTTTCGAGACAGAGTTTCTCTGTGGCTTTGGAGCCTGTCCTGGAACTAGCTCTGTAGACCAGGCTGGTCTTGAACTCACAGAGATCCGCCTGCCTCTGCCTCCCGAGTGCTGGGATTAAAGGCGTGCGCCACCACCGCCCTGCTCTATCTGCCATTTTTTTAAACTAACCACATAATTTAAAACATTCTTAGTTAACTACATCAGAATCTTAGGTGAGAATTAATAAAGTTAGAGATTCCTGGTTTCTTCTTGCAGAGATCAAGCAAACACATTTTAATGGAGACCTAGAACCCTTTCAACTGGCAGTTTGGTTAAAGAAAAGCCCTTTACAGAGTTCTTAGGCTTAGGCAGGGATAGACACAGCACAAAGTAGGAAACAGCTTGCCGTGGTGGCGCACACTAATCCCAGCACCTGGGAGGCAAAAACAAGGGGTCTCATGAGTTTGAGGCTGACCTGGTCTACATAGTGAGTTCTAGGCCAGCTAGGGCTACAGAGTGAGACCTTGTCTCAAAAGCAAAACAAAAATTAGCAATAAAGAAAGCACCAAATGGGCTGGAGAGCTGGCTCAGATATCTTAATACTTACTCTTAGGGCTAGGGATGCAGTTCAGTTGATAGAGTGCCTGCCTAGTATGTAAGGAACTATGAGTTTCGTCTCCAGCTTCCCACTTAATTGAGCATAATTGTATGTACATACCTGTTATCCTAGCCCTTGGAAGGGGAGGTAAGAAGATTAGAAGTTCAAAGTCATCCTCAGCTACATAGTGAGTTTGAAGCTAGCTTGGTGTATGTGAGACCCTATTTCAAAGAACAATGAAAAGTCTTTGCTATGGGCTAGGGAGATGCCTTGGTGGTTAAAAACATTTTCCATGCAAGAATGAAGATATGAGTTTAAATCCCTAGAGCCCATGTAGAAGCCAGATGCAATAGCACGGACATCTGTAGCCTAATGTTTCTACAGAAGATAGGAGACAGAGCTAAGAGAGTCCCCAGAAGCTCAAGGTCCAGCTAACCTGATAAAGCACTGAAATACCAAGAAACACTGACTCAAATAAGGTGGAAGAGTAGGACTAACCTCCCAGAGTTGTCCCTTGACTTCTGCAGGCGTGTCTCTGTATTTATACAGATGAATCCCTGCACATAAAAGTTACCAGAAAAGGAAGGAAGGATGGACTTTTAGGCATGTGATTGAAGACTCCTTTCCTTTTAGTGAGAATCGTAATTTAAACTTAAGCATGAGAGTTCAGTGCTACTGTTTGAGAAATATATAAATAAAGAAGATTCCCAAGGTTCAGTAAGTAACTTGTGAAGCTGGAGAGCTGGCTTTTCTAGAGGACCCAGTCAACCCCAAGCATCCACATGGCTGCTAAAACCCTGTAACTCCCGTCCCAGATGATCCTGTATCCTTGGAGATCTTCTGAACTCTGCGAGTATCGTTCCCATACCCGGTGCCCAGACATGCATGCAGTCAAACCACCCATACAGGAAATAAATACTGCAGTATTGTTTTGTTTTAAAGAAAGTAAGATGGTTTCCTGATTAAAGATCTTGCCTGAGAATATAGACTATAACTTTCGCAGTATTTAAAACAAAAGGAAACAAATTTAGAGGAGACTTGAAACCCATTATAGAGCATGGTTGGAGTCAGTCATGCTCAGCCCTTGAGGCCGAAGTCTAAATGGAAGGGAAGCACACTGTTCTTCACTTATTTCTTGTTTTCTCAGTCTCTTTCAGACGCACTGATTTCTCTCCAGATGGTGTATCCTAGACGGAATCTCTCAGCAGAGCAGTGGAGAAACGCCCAGTTGTTGAGCCTCATCAGTGCACCCAGCACAATGCTCAACCCAGCCCAGTCCGACACTGTACGGTCTAGTTCTGTGCAGTCACTTATCATTTGAACATATTACTGCATTTTCTCTAAGTAACATTGGCCTGCCAGGTTTATTATAAAATGAACATAAAAATCACACAGGGCTTTTAAAAAAATTTCTTAGCTCTCAAAAATTGAAGTTAATACAAATGACCGTTTTATTTTGGGCTGATGAGATGGCTCAGTGGATAGAGGCATTTGCCACCAAGCCTGACAACCAGAGTTTGATTCCTAGGCCTTGGTGGAATAAGAGAGCCAACATGGGCATGCTTGCCCATACAAATAAATGTAATTTTAAAACATTGTTTCTGTCACTGTATAAAAACTGGAAGATGTAGACAAGTATAAAGAAAAAAACCTGTAAAATCTTACCAATTAGATAAAATCATTATTGTTTGCTATATTTATTTTTTAAATTACTCTCAGCATATGGACATGGCTGCTGCTGTTCCAGAGAAAGCACACAGACCATGGATTCATGTGGAAGGAGACATAGAGAGAGGATCCAGGCACAGTCTCTCTTCACAGGACTAAAATAAATCTTTTGGACAAATGCAAACTCTTTAAGTGAGCTCAAGAAATTGGAAACTTACCATTCGCCAGGAGACAGTTTGGCAACAATATAGATGGTTGAGGATGTGCAAAGGCTACAGTTCTCATTGTCCTCTGCTGGTTGCAGGTTTAAATAATTATTGATTCTTACCCAGTGTCTCAGATTTCCTGTGGTATTTGAACCAAGAATTGAACAGTAAGAATTAATAGCACAGGCAGAGAGACACTAAGTAGGAAGTTGTTTAAAGAATTTATATTAAGCACGGGTGTGTCTTTCTTTTTTTAAGATGCCTTGTGAATACCTCTCCTTGGATGCAATGGAGAAATGGATTATTTGTAAGTAAAATGGGTTAGTTACGGGATTACCCCTTAGGTTTGAGCTTTAGTAAGAACTAGCTGGTGACTTGCCTTGACTCTGTAGTGAACCCCTGTGTGCTTTCACTGGCTCATTTCCCATGCTGATCCCAGCAGGATGTGGGTAGTCGTGTAAGTGCGGAATCTAAAGTTAGGTCACATAGCTCCACAGTGACAGAGACCAGGGAGAGCTAATCCCCTGCTCGTTACCATGAGAATAGTTTGCGGTAGTTTGTGCTTTTTCCTGATGTATTAACTGTCAGCTGTCTATTAGTGTTTCTCCAACTATGATGAAGGACCATTTTTCTTTAGTACTTTAGTAAAATAATGACTGAAATTTTTTTCAACACAAGTATTAGACATAAAAGCCATTGTTTTGTTGGATTTGGCATAATCTAACAATTAAATATTAAGTTTGCACTTAAAATGACTACATATTTTGAAATAATCAACCTGTATACAAAATACCATTACAGATTGACATTAAATATGAAAGAGGAATTTATTAGCACATACCACCTGTACTTAGACATTTTAGTTAGTTTTGTTACTTTTCAGATTTGTAAGAGTAATATTTTTTCTTTAAAAGTTTACATTTCTGTGCCTTATCTATGAAGCTAATTTTAAAGAAAGATAAGGTGTTTGAAGTGTTGATTTTGCTGGATGATGTAATGATTCTTAGTTTTCACTTTGTATTTGGCTGTAATTGAAGAATGGGTCTAGGTAGGTAACCATACAAGTGTCCTGGTTAGGGTTTCTGGTGCTGTGATAAAGCACCGTGACTAAACACAAGGTGAGGGGGTTTATTTCCACCTTACATGTCCTGACTGCAGAGGGAAGTCTTGGCAGTCCTACATGCTGCTTACAGCTCCACCTTTTCTCACTTGCGGTTCCTGTGTCTTAGATGACACTTGCTTGTTTAAATGACACAAAACTAGCCAGGACTTTGGAATTAGTTTAAAAAAATAGGAGCAACTATAAAGAAGAAGAAAAATTTCAACAAAAGTTGAGACTGTGCATATGTAACAAGTACTAAGTAAATGTTGAATGAATGGACCATGCTTCATGCATTGGTGTAGAAGGCTAGAGAGGGCATTTATAAACATATATGTAGCATTAAACATCTGTGTGGGGTTTCCAGACTAGGTAACCAAAGGTAAAAAATACTTAGAATCCATGTCAAGAGAGCATGTTGTACTTTAAGAGTTAATACTTGGACTCCCCCCCCCCCCCCCCCCTTTTCCCCCCCCCCCCCCCCCCCCCTCCCCCCCCCCCCCCCCCCCCCCCCCCCCGCCCCCTTTTCTTTTTCTTGAAACAGAGTCCCCTGGCCTATCCTGGGCTAGCTTGGGACTCATTATGCAGACCAGACTGGACTTGAACTCACTTCTTGCCTGCCTCTGAGTGTTAGGTTAAGGATGTGACCCACCATGTCCTGCCTGCCTCTGCTACTTCAGTATTGCTGGCTCTCACTCCTTTAGCTGTAAAAGAATGATACAGTCTTGCCTACTTCACAGAGTAACCACGTGGGGTAGTGTCTGCGAAGATGAGTAGACAGGCAATGTTATTACTCTAGTGTTCCTTCTGGTGGCTACAAAAATTGATTACTTTTATCTTTCAGTTACTTTAACAGCTGTAGGGATTCCATGGTATGTGTTAATTTCTGATCTTTTGCTTAAAATGTGTTTTTAATGTTTCTTTTTTTTAAAATTCATTCATAATCTCCTCTTAAAGGATATTTTCCCCTTTTGCTAATGCATCTTCAAAGAACTTACTCTGCAGAATATAGAAAATGATAATTTAAAATATTGTTTAGCTGGGTAATGGTGGTGCATTTGGGAGGCAGAAGTAAGCGGATCTCTGAGTTCAGAGTCAGCCTGGTTTACAGAGTGAGTTCCAGGACAGTATGCAAAGCTACACAGAGAAACCCTGTCTTGGAAAACCAAATATGTGTGTGTGTGTGTATTGTTCATATACATATGTATATTCGCACATGTATGTAATACAATATGAATCACTTAGGAATTCTAGTCAGTGATGGAGGGTATTTCCCCATCCGCAGAAAGTTACGTTGTAACCAGAGGAATTTGTTTGCAGTACTTTTAACTTGTACTTGTTTTTCTTTGTGTTTGAAGTTGGCTTTATTCTGTGCCATGGGATGCTAAATACGGAGGCTACCGCACTGAACCTTTGGAAGCTTGCTCTTCAGAGTAGCTCTTGCCTCTCTCTCTTCCGGGACGAAGTTTTCCACATTCACAAAGCTGCAGAAGATTTATTTGTAAACATTCGGGGGTATGTGGTATTTTTGCTTTATTCATGTTTGGTAGGAGAAGGTGATATGTCTTTAGTAACAGATGTTGGGGTGAGAGAGTTGGCCACATCCTACAAGGAAGGTGTGGCCTAGACTGTCTTTCAGCCTAGCAAGTTGCTTTTAACAACATCCTGATAATGGCTCCTATAGGTAATTTTACTAATTAAAAATCTTTAGGGTTTCTTACCCTTTCAAATTTTGTGTTATAGAGAAATGTGTTCTCTTTAATTCACACATGATTTTATACACAATTATTACGAAAACAAAATATAGGGTATATTTCCCAGCATGGTGTCTTTAGCGTTTAATTCCAGCACTTGGGTAATAGAGGCAGGCAAATCTCTGACTTTGAGGCTTGCTTGGTCTATAGAGTGAGTTCCAGGATGGCCAGGGCTACACTGAGATTGTCTTGTCTCACCCCCAGTAAAGAACAGAGTGTGTTTATAAAAGTATTTGAAGCAATCAAAAAATGCCTTTAAAGTAGGACCGACAACACGGCACATAGGGATCATGCATGGTTCTTGATGGCAGAGTCTGCCCAGATGACATATTAATCATTCTCTGCAAAGCAAATACATCTCTGAAATGATTGTCAGCATTCTTTTTGTTGCTGGCTTTAATAACTTCATTCTCTTGAGGACCTGTAGCCAGTATATGAAAAGCCATGTTGAATTCACATGTGAGAGCAGTCATATAATGTTTTGAAATAAAGAGCACATAAAATACCCCAGAATTTTTTGTACTTAGCTGAATATGTTGAATAAGGTAACGGGGGAAAAAAGTGAAATTTGTATATATTCATGTCCAATTCAGTATTTCATAAAGTTGAGACAAAATGAAGCTTTATTAGTTGTTAAAAAAATAAAAACGTATCTAGCACTGGTAATTTGAACCAATCTTGCATCCTAGTGGGCCTGTACATTACCCTGAGATGCAAACTGAACACAAGTTCTCTGGCATCACTGTTGTTTTAGGGAAAATAAATAGTTCTGTGCACTCTAAATAATTTATTATTTTTGTTTCCAAACAAAATAAAGTTTAGGGATATGGCTCAGTGACCTTGTGTGTGAATAGTCTGGAACCGTTGTCACATACTGTGTAGGATGTCTCTGTCTTCACAGATGAGCCTTTGTACTTTGTCAGTCACCACTGCATTCTTACTCCTTCCTGTTACTCCTGAGAGCAGTGTCCTGACTTCTGTCATATTGATCAGAATACTTTAAATACATGAGCATTTAAAGCCAGTCAATGTTAAATATTTTCAGTGAAGTTATGCATGCTATGCATGGTGTAAGTAGTAATGCCGCAGAATTTCTTTGTTCTGTTAGATTTTTTTAAGGACTTATTTATTATTATTATATTTGAATGAGTTTTTGCTTTCATATATGTCTGTGTACTATGTATATGCTGGTGTCTCAGGAAGCCAGAGAAGGTGTTGGATTCTCTGGAACTACAGTTATGGATACTTGTAGAGTTGTGAGCTGCCATGTGGGTATTGGGAACCAAAACAGGTTCTCTTCCAGAGTAGCAAATGCTCTGAACTGCTGAAGCATCTCTTCTGTCCCTGCCCTAGGTGTTGTGCTTCCCGTTTCCATGAACCCTCTTCTTCATTTTTCTACCTTTGTTTTTCGGTTTTGAGTTATCAGTCCCATTAAAAAGAATTGTCATAGTAAAGTCATAAAATGAATGTGTTCATTACAAAGGCCCATATAGACTGCTCACATGTAGAAATTGGGTTTCGTTGTAGTGTAAATAGCTCAGCTAAGTTGTCAGGAAGATTTTTTTTTTCCTTTTATGGGTTTTGGGTTTTTATCAGTAGTGTTCATGAAGTTATTTATTAATACACGTTAGTGGTATTTCTGAACTGATTAATATTGGAGTTCTATTTCTTTTACGTTTTATAAGGGTCTCATGTAGTCCTGGCAAACCTGGGAGTCACTGTAGAGCAGGCTGAGTTGCATTCACAGAAATCCACCTGCCACTGGCTGAATGCTAGAATTAAAGGCACGCACAACAGAAGAAATCTCTGTGTGTGTGTGTGTGTGTGTGTGTGTGTGTGTGTGTGAGAGAGAGAGAGAGAGAGAGAGAGAGAGAGAGAGATCAAATTAAGCCATAGTTCTCTCTTAAAAACAATGTGATCAAATGCTTTCCTGCCTTAGCTTTCTGTCCACAAGGCGCCTGCATTCAGAGTTGCTGCTGTTGATCCTCATGTGTATCCTTTTAGAATTGATCTGTGCTTATGAACGACTTGCTAGTGTCAGAAGCAGTCACTTTTTAAGTACTTGAGATACTGGGAAATCACTTAATTACATCAAAAGGAAATTTTAATGTATCTAGGGCCTAAGGAAATAATACAATTTTCATTTTACTTTTGGATTTACTGTAACTATTATCTTTCTAAGAAGATTTGATTTGAGTATGTAAAGTACTTGGAAATACGTTTTAGGTAGGTAGGCTTCACCCTTCATTTCCTTTGTAAATTGTTTTTGTTGTTGAAAATAAGTATTTCAAATTGACTTTTTATTTTGTTCACTCTTTTTGACTTTCAAATTAAGATTGACGCGGTTCATATTTTCCTTGTACACAGCTACAATAAACGTATTAATGACATAAGAGAGTGCAAGGAGGCGGCTGTATCACACGCGTGAGTACTTTTATCTGTGCGGAGTTTCTTCCTAAAATACGGCTTTGTTTGATGAGGACAGGCTAGTGATTGTGAGATACAGAGGACGAGAGAGCCTTGTTCTGAAGAGAAGTAAGTTGTAGCCTCTGTGACTAGTGTGGATCTCCCAGGTTTGAAATACTGATAAAGTAAAGAAGTTCCATGCAGAAGACTTTTGTTTTAGTTGTTATTTGTTTAAGAATTATTTGACATGTATTTAGTTAGTGAGAGTAAGCATGGGTGCATAGCTGTGCTTGGGCCTTTATTGTGGCCAGAGGATACCTTGGGGGAGCTGGTTCTCTCAGCCCACCATGGATGGTCTGGGTTGGTGGCAGGTGCTCTGTAGTCCTTGCTGCTTGCTCCTGCTGTGCTTTCCAGGCTGTGCTGATTTGTGTGCACCCTCATGGAAACTGTTCTATTCTTACACGGATGCAAGCAGTGAGAGAATGTGGCACACACAGGCAGTATGTTAACGCCTCACCTTGCTCCAGTTTTATATTCTAAAATTAAGAAATATATACTTAAGACCTGTAAACAACTTTCCAGTTTCCATATAAAAATTCAGTACCTCAACATAGTGATTAAATGTGTGACTTGATGGTCTCCATGAACTTAGAGAAGATAGGATGGTGAGCCGGGCTGATCTCCTACCAGACAGAGAAGACAGCACACATAGCTGAGGACAGCACATCACAAGCTTTCAGTCCTCACTCTGTCTTGTTCTCTGTGCCTACATTTTCCTCCTGAGGGAAGCGTGAGAGACATGTGATGATCTCTTTCTCTACAGCGGCTCGATGCACAGAGAAAGGCGCAAGTTTTTAAGGTCTGCACTGAAGGAGCTGGCGACTGTCCTCTCCGACCAGCCTGGCCTGCTTGGTCCCAAGGTAACTGACTGATGAATTCGCCCTGGCAGCAGCATAAAGCATGGCTTCTTTAGGAAATTTGACCAGAGCTGGAGCCAGGAATGGACTTGCTGACTTGGGCCGCGACATCACCTTCTCTCTTTTCCTCGTTTCTTAGGTGCACACTCATCCTCGTGGCACTGCTGTGCTGTCTAGGAATGACCGCCTCTTTTAAATTTAGTACAAGAATAGGAGCGGTTTTGTTTTTTAATCATTGACTAATCAGTGTTTTTTTTTCAGGCACTTTTTGTCTTCATGGCATTATCTTTTGCCCGTGATGAAATTATCTGGCTACTGCGTCATGCAGATAACATGCCAAAGAAGAGTGCAGATGACTTCATAGATAAGTAAGTCAATCACATTAGAGGAACACCTACTTTCTGTTTATTTTTGTTTATGGGTTGTGAGTCCTATATTAAAGCAAAGATGTTTGAAAAACTCTTTGGGGTTCTTTATATTTGTAATAGAAGAAATACTGATAATGTATTACATGATGTAATTAGAATACAAAAGCTCTAAGACTTTTAACAGTTCTCTTCATTATAGTAGTGATAAAAAAAAGTTGTTCTTTGGCTCTGCCCAGTAATATATATCCTACACATTTGGTTTTCAAAATTAGTACTGCACAAAATATTAAATAAATATCATAGCATGGTCTCGTTGCCATCAGTGTAGTATTTGAAATATCTTTTAGTCCCTAGTTTCTCAGTCAGAGTAAGATAATTGAAAATAGAAATGAATGCATTTAGAAAATCTTATATCTTGTTAATACTCTGACCATTTTTTTAAAAAAAAAATTATGTAGCTGTGAGAAGGGGAAGTTTTACTTGTGTTTGAATATTCTGCTGCCAGTTTTCAGTCTTACCATTTTTTCTTTTCATGATTTTATTGCTATAAAAGAATTATACAAGGAAGTAATTGACATTAAAAATTAATAGCCTTTCTTAGGGAAAAGTTCTAGAAATAATACCAAAACCATGTAGGATGTTCTGTGACAGCAGCAGACTTACTCTCTGAAACCTTCCTCTGACTTTTCACAAAGGCACATTGCTGAGCTGATATTTTACATGGAGGAGCTGAGAGCGCATGTCAGGAAGTATGGCCCTGTAATGCAGAGGTACTATGTGCAGTACCTCTCTGGCTTTGACGCTGTCGTCCTCAACGAGCTCGTGCAGGTAGGAAGTCTCCTAACTCCCACCCGTTGAGTCATTGACATGAACTGCATGTACCACACGGTGTAAATAGAAACAAGCCCTGGTCACTTTATCTGCCAGAGACCATTGTCTGCAGGTGAAGAAACAGGAACTTACACAGTTGGTCATTTCATGGAGTTTCTGCGCACGAGAATGAACACAGTATAGAAATGGCTGCTTTTCCCATGATGGATGTGTACGCTAGCCAAATTCGAGAGGGCCTTGCAAAAGAGCGTAGTCCTAAGTCAGCGCTTGGGAAGATCGTGCTGGCCCAGTGTGGCTGAGGCATGGGCAGAGGAAGAAGAGAATCCCTGTGCAGACCAGGCGCACTGATGAGAGCTGAGCTCGGGCAGCGCCAGGGTGCAGATGGGTGAGATGGCAGGCAGGGTAGCTGGTAGGGGAGGACACCCTCTGATAGCGAGTTATAAGATGGCCAGTAAATGTAAAGTCTGTCTGAATCTTACTCAGGTGTCCTAATTTTATTTTTATTTTGGAATTTCCTCTGGTCTTTAAACTTGGATTTTTGTTAAAATTTTTTTTTCTGTAATTTCTTTGGTCTTTTTACTTTAACATAGATTTTCTTTACTTTTATTTTATTTGTTTTATTTTGCTTCACCTTATAAACTCAAAGGTTCCTAAAACTACTGTAAATTAATGAACAGTAGGAAAAAGGACTAATAAAATTTTCTCTAAAGCGCTGGTTTTCTGGCTCTTTTTTTAGCCACTAGGTGGCGCTCAGACTTCTGATTTTTAAAGATGAACATTAAAGTGGACCAGAATATCTTTTAAATTTCCCAGAGCATTGTTGCCTTGTAATTATATTTACAGATGAGTGTTAGCCTATCATTGCTTTTTACTATTTATTCACAATAGCATATAATTTTATAAGAAACTCAAACTTCCTAGTTTCTTGTAATTTTTAAGACTATTGTAGCACTTTAGATACTTACTAAGAAATTTTACAGGTTTTTGTTATATTTCTAAAATGTTTAATCCACTTAATCTGTATTGGCATGTTTTATCTAAAATAGAGAGCAGCAATACTGAAATTTCTTAGCATTTCTTTTGGGATTGTAGTAAGATTAGTAACATTAGCAAGAATAATAATATTAAAGTTGCTATTCCTACCAATAGTTCATCTTTTTAAGTTACTTTAGCTGTGAAGGTAGAGAAAATAATAATTGTTGAAGAAAAAGGGCAAATATAACTGATGGTCCTTTGCTATCTCATAAGAAGCAGAGCCAGTGTCTTAACAGGAAAGGCAGCTTTGTGCTTTCTTCAGGGTACATTCACGGTGCTTTAACTTTTTGCTAAGGTGTAAATGTAAAAGTAAGGTTACAAACCTGTTAATGAAGTTTGTTGTTAATGATTTTAGTTTTTATATTGTGTTGTTGTATAAAGAACAAAATTTAGCATCTTGGTTCTTAAATTTATAGTTTAGGGACATTTACAGTGCTGTGTAGTCTTAGTGTTTTCAGACTGTATTTATACACTGCTTATGAGCTAAGCATCTATTGTTTAATTTTTTTAATCCTTAAAAAGACTTATTCATTTATATTTTATGTGTAAGGGTCTTTTGCCTTCCTGTAGGTCAGTGTGCTGTGTGCATACTAGGTGTCCATGGTGGCTAGGAGAGGGCATGGATTGCCCTGAACCTGAGTTCAGACAATTGAAAGTCACAGTGTGGTGCTAGGAACCAGAGCAGATCCTGGAAAAGCAGCCAGAGCTCCTGACCCCTGAGCTGTCCTCAGCCCCACCTGTGCTTTTGTTGTTTGACTTTAGAGTCAGGGTTTTTAACTGTAGTTCTTACTTCTGCTTTTGAAGTACTGTGAATTATGCTAAGGGTCTGTTACCCGCAGGCAGAGAGCGCTCCTGCTGAGCAACAGTCACAGCTCCCAGGCTCATTTTGTGTCTGAGAATTTACTGCTTTACCGTGGCCCTGCCATGTTGAACTTGCATGGCTACACCTGAGAGGTTGACCTGGGACTTTTGTTGTTGTTGTTTTGTTTTGTTAGTCCTCATTTTTTGATGCTTTTTTTTACATCTATTAAAAATGTTTTTATTTGTTTCAATTTTGATGGAGTGCATATTCCTGTTACCTAGAGCAGTCCCAGCATCTGGTGGATCCCCCACAGGTCTCTGACCATCCTGCCACTGCAGGTTCACCTTCTGGAGCTGCTCTTATGCATGTGGGATCCCACTTCATCTGTTGATTTTATTTGCATAGTGGGTTTGAGATTTATTTTATAGTTCAGATCGGCATTTCATTCCTTTTTCTTCCTGAGAAACAATTCTGTAGTGAGGATGTGCCGTTTATCCACTTGCTGATGGGGCTGTGAGTTGTCTAACTAGATGACTTTCTTATTGTTGCATTGTTTTATTTTTTAGAATCTTTCTGTTTGCCCTGAAGATGAATCAATCATTATGTCGTCTTTTGTTAACACTATGACTTCCCTGAGTGTAAAACAAGGTAAGTTAGGGCGTGTTGTCTTTCAGTTAGAGATTCAAGTTTTGATTATTAAAGAGAGAATTTTAACAGTTAACTTTTATAAAGTCTTCTCCTTTATGTTTGGATATATTTGATCTGTTACCATTGTCTTAATTTAGTTCTGTCAGAGTGTAGATTTCCAAACTGGATTTCAGGTGGTGTTCATAAAAGTTTAAGAATTATTTTGTGATGTTTGTGACTTAGGAGAAAAGGCCGCATCTCTGACCGCAGGTGAAATGGAGTAGTGAATATTGTGATGTGTCTGTGTGGCTCTGGCTCGCCTGGGTCAGCAGTGCGCTAGTGTCAGGGATAGCAAGTTTATCTGAAGCCAGGCACAGTGGGAACCTTCCGTCCAGGCACTGGGGAGGCAGAGGCACACCAGCGAGACCCTGACCAGGAAGCCAAGTAATAGTAATAGTTTAAAGTCTGTACCAGTGACTTTATGTGTGTTGTCCCATTTAATCCACAACATTAAAAAAATTAGTTACTACTTTTATTTGTCATAGTGCTATGAGTTAACCTCTCAATTATTTGTAAATAAGACTAGTAATTAGAGGTTAGGTATGCCAGTCTCAAAAATTAGGGTTGCACCTACACCTGCTGACCATTGTTTTGAACTTTCTGTTCCGATAGTTTGATGTGTTTTAGTTTGTGTTCTTTATAAAAAGATGTCAAGAACCCTGCAAAGATGAGATCGATAGCTGAATTTTAGTTCCGTCAAGCTTTCTGCTGCGTGTATAGCAAGGAGCCTGCTGCAGTGTTATGTAGTGGTGCTTGGTTTGTGTGGCCTTACCTCGTGGAGCTTGTGCTGATGCTCTGCTCTCTTAGGCTTGCGTTGTAACCCATGAAGACTCAGCTCTTCCACAGAAGCCTGCGTCTCTTGGCTTGGAGAAGGGTTGCAGTCTTAGTGCCTGAGTTAAAATCTGTTGGTTTCATTTGTTTACTTAGAAAATTCACTTAACATAAAATATTCTAACTGGCCGGGCGGTGGTGGCGCACGCCTTTAATCCCAGCACTTGGGAGGCAGAGGCAGGCGGATCTCTGTGAGTTCGAGACCAGCCGGGTCTACAAGAGCTGGTGCCAGGACAGGCTCCAAAGCTACAGAGAAACCCTGTCTCGAAAAGCTAAAAATAAATAAATAAATAAAAAATATTCTAACTGTTGTTTCAGTCATGCCACTCATTGCCTAAGCATTAATCTAGAGAGCTTTTCCATGCTGGAAATTGGAGCTTTCGCTGTTGCTTAAACTCCGCGCTCCGCTCCTACCATCCTTGGGAACACTGCTCTACTGAGCGCTTTTGTAAATTTGCTCTAAAACAGTACCAAGTGGAACCGTGCAGTTGTACCTTTGTGGCTGGCTGCGTTTTTGTTTTTTTGAGACTGGATTTAGTATATTACTTTAGGCGTCTTCCAACTCTTGAGCTTCTTCTGCCTCAGCCTCCCAAGTATCTGGGATTTCAGGAGCAAGCCACTAAATCTGGTTCTAACTCACTGAACATGCAATCAGTGTTCAGCCATATGTAGAATTTTCTTCCTATATAAGACTAATATTCTTTCGTGAGTTCTATGATGTTTTATTAACTTACTCATTTTTAGCAAACACTAAAGCTGTTTTCAGTTTGAAGTATTTTGAATTACCCAAGTAGGACTGTGGATGTACAAATACCACTTTGAGACTCTCTTTTTCTTTTAATAATATACCCAGAAATTGAATTGTCTTAGCTCTTTGTTTGTTTGTTTTGGTTATATTGGTTTTGAGACAGGATCTCATTAGGTAGCTCTGACTGTCCTGGAACTGTGTAGACCAGGATGTCCTAGATTCATAGACATCTACCTGCCTCTGCCTCCTAGGTGATAGGATTAAATCCTGCACCACTAGCCCATTTTGTGCCTTAGTTCTTAAAGTATAAACTATAATTAGTGATTTGTAAAATGATTAATTTCTTTTGTCTCCCTTTTTTCCTTTATTACAGTTGAAGATGGGGAAGTATTTGATTTCAGAGGGATGAGATTAGATTGGTTTAGGTTACAGGTAAGAATAACTTGATTTTTATTGTTCTGTTTTGTGTGAATATAGTATAGTTTTATAACTTTTGAATTAACTTATTGAAAAAAAGTGTCTTTTCTGTGATAAACCACAAAAATTAAATATTTTGTACATTTTTAAACATGTATAAATATATTTCTAACAAGCCAATGTAGAGGTTTTTAATAAAATAGGTTATGATTGTATAATATGCATAAATTTATAGCCCTAGTTGTCTTGATTATCCTGATTCATATATTTAAATTTAATATGAAAGAACACAGTTTCTTTTGATAAAGCACATTTATAGTGTAGCTATAAACTTTTTTAAAAAGTTGATAGAAATTTGGATGTGAATGCTTTACAGTGCTTAGCATAAATAGCACTTGCATTAAAATACCAGAGCAGCTGCAGACAGTACATAGTGTTAATGTATTTCAGTAAATATTTATGAAGATAGGAACTGGTCTACCATCACCTGACCCATTGCCCTGAACTTTTACTTCTGAACTACAGAACTATATAGTTTTGGATTTCAGTAGGGTCACTTTATATATAATTTTTTAGTATTTTTTTTAAATCAATCCTATTGTGCAGTAGAAGGCTGTTTGTTTGTTCCCAGCTGCTCAGCCCTGAAATAGTCACACAGAAACCATATTATTTGCAGTACTGTTTTGCCAATAGCTTAAGCTATTTATTGCTAACTCATCTTAAATTAACCCATCTCCATTAATCTGTGTGTTGCCACAAGAGACTGTGGCTTACCTGGTAAAGTTCTGTCTCTGGCAGGGCTACATGGCTTCTCCTTGACTCTGTCTTCTTTCTCCCAGCATTCAGTTTAGTTTTCCTGGCCTACCTCTACTCTTCTAAGCCACTGGCTGAAACAGATTCTTTATTCATTAACCAGTAAAAGCAACACATAAACAGAAGGACCACCCACACCACTATTGTCTTTGTGTACTGTAAATTAGCAGTAATTTACTGTCTTTATTGTTAGTAGTTACAGAAAGAAGAGGGAGTTACCCTGTTTAAGAGTTTTATAATCTAACTATGAAGAGAAGGCATACAAAATATAAAAAAAAAAAAAAAAAAAAATTGAAAATGTAAAAGACTGGGGCTGGAGAGGTGACTTAGCAGTTAGGAGCACTGGCTCTTCCAGAGGACCAGGGTTTGATTTCCAGTTCCCACATGGCTCACCGCTGTCTGTAACTTTGGCTCCAGGCAATTCGATTCCCTCCTCTGGCCTCTGGGCACTAGGCATTACAAACAGTGAATAGACATACATCAGGACGAAATATCCATACACAATAAATAGATGAATAAATTAATTTTTTTAAAGGGTTGAGTGAAAAGACACCACAGATATAAGTGTTAGCTCATAGCAGCATTGGGAGGGAGAAAGCTCAACTGGTAATAATAATATTTATACAGAGTATGGAAATTATACATGAATTTAAATATGAAGGCAGCAGCTTGTTCAGGAAAAGGACAAAATGGAGTTGAGTATGAAGTTTTCCCGTGAGGAGGAACTGTGGACGGCCGTCGTCTGTCTGGGAGAAGGGAGGTGGCTGGGAGCGGCGAGGGCTCTTCCAGTGGGGCAGAGCCAGCAGGATGAGCCTGTGCAGAATCACGGCTGTGTGCTTTGTCCTCACTGGCCTCTGATCCAGTTCTGATTCTGAGATCGTTATTTTTTTAATAAATCATTTTCATGGTTCACTTTTTCCTACTCTTGAGACCTTTTTATCTATGCATTATTAGTCATTTTCCTCTTAACAGTGGTCACATTCCCTAATCACTTTAGTCCCTCAGGCTAAAGGGACTAGGAGTCCTGAGGAGTCTTTAGTTCCATTCCAAACGTGTCTTCCTGTCTTTCTTCACATTTATTTGGATCGTTTGTTTCTTAAAACGGTGTAGAAACGCACTTCTCCTTCCACTGTTGTAGTTTGAGAAGTAAGTTTCCAGCCATTTCACTTGGCACTGTTTCTCCTGAATGTCTTTTCATGGTGCTATTTCAATTCTGAGCTTTTTAAGTAGGCATCACATAATGGAAATCTTTATTAAAGTCGTGGCCACAACTGACTCCTCTTTAAAACAGATTAAAGCAAATAAATACAATTAGGCTTTTTTGATATATATTTACATCAGTAAATTGACATATTTCTTACTCTCTCCCTTTTCCTAACAAACAAAAACTAAAACATAAAGGACTGCATTTTCTGACGTGTTGCTATTAAGGAATGGTAGTATTGTCTAGCTGAAGGTCTCTTGCCATTGTGAGATTAGAGATTTGGTTTTTTATCTTGCTTATAAAACATAATTTAGTTTTCTGTCATTCCTTGGTTAACAGGCCATGAAGCTCCAAGAGACCAAGTGCTTGATGTTTCCAGCATGTGTGTCAGCTGTGTGGTCATTGTCTTGTGCTATAGGAATAGGTTAGGGCCTTGCAGATGAATGCCTCCTGTGCAGCAGCTCTGTTCTCAACAGCATACATGCTTGCTCATTGTTGCCATGAAAATGTTGCCTCATCTTTCAAGTTTGATTGCTATACATACAACTTCAATAAGTAGCCTTGGGAATAAGTAGTTTGGGTCTTGAGTCTTTTCATATTTAACAAAATGTAGACATACATGAGATTCATGAAGAAGTGCCCCCTAACAGCCAGAAGTGTCAGCATTTGGAATTCTGTTGCCCATCACGGTTAGTCATTTCCCACAGTGAATTAATTATCTGAGTGGCTATCACAGCTGTCAGACACGTTGTCAGCATGTCCTTCTAATAGACTTCTGCCCTTTTTTGCTGTCTATCTACACCCACTTTTCCTACTTCTTCCATGTGCAGCCAACTTTGTTAAATAAAAATGGCCATTACACAGAGCCCTCAGCGGTTCACCCGAGGGTTTGAACCCTTTAGTTCAATCTGGTTGAATCTTTCTTCATCGCTCCTTTTGTTTGCATCCAAACTCTGGTCACTGTGACCTATATTTATCTGTAAGCACCCCTCTTGGTACTCTCCGTTATTCACAGACAGGATTCTAATATTGGATTTGCTATTCAAGTCATGGAACTTCTTTCTCCACAACCTGCTTGAGAGTGTTGGTTAAGTCTTAACTTTCTTTGTCCATTCATTTTAATAGTTTACTTAACTTGCATAAGTTTGTAGAAGCCATCAGATTATTATGTTGTCCAGTGTTTTGTGTGTGTGTGTGTGTGTGTGTGTGTGTGTGTGTGTAAATGGTGCAGAGCAGGGCACACATGGAGTTGGAAGAAAACCCTGGGGAGTCAGTTTTTTTCTTCTACCATGTGGGCCTAAGGGATTGAACTAGATCATTTGGCTCAGCCACAAACAGGCCTACCTGCCGAGCCAATGCACGAGATCCCACTGTGAAGAATTGTAGAAAACAGTGTTATTGGTACAGTTTTAATGTTTTTCAATAATGGACTTTCCCCCCACTTTATAATGACAAGATTTGAGTCATTAGTGTCTTCCTAAACTATTGTTGTTTGTTGTTGAACTGCTACAGGCATACACTAGTGTCTCCAAAGCGTCACTTAGCCTTGCAGATCACCGAGAACTTGGAAAGATGATGAATACAATAATATTTCATACAAAAATGGTAGATTCCTTGGTGGAAATGTTGGTAGAAACATCTGATCTCTCCATATTTTGGTATGTTGTAATTTTCTTTAAATCTGAACTGGAAATGTTTTTATCTGAAGCTGCTTGATTGGTTTTTGTTAGTACAGTTCTTAAGATAGTTCAGTAAGGGAACAATAGACTTTTAAACTTTCTAACAAGCTGGGGGCTGGAGACTCACACCTTTAATCCTAGCACTTAAGAAGCAGAAGTAGACAGATCTCTGAGTTCAAGGCCAGCCTGGTCTACAGAGTGAGTTCTAGAACAGCCAGATCTACACAAAGTTTGCCAAATTGAGGTTTTTAGGTCTTTTTTTAGTTACTCCTAAGAGAAACTTTATGGAGTGAAGTGTCTTTCTCGCATTCTGTTTGAAGATGTGAATCTCACATTAAGGGCTCTTTTAAATATTTAATCTGAGTGTAAAAAAGTCATGGATAAATCAAGGAGAGCAGATATTGGAAGTTAATGCCTGGTAACCGCCTGCCTCTAGTTTTAGACAGTGAGTCACAGAAGTGTGCTGACTGCTGCACGCGTTGAAGCACAGCCTCTCCTATTACACTTAGCGCTAGCATGCACTTCTCTCATTTCCCGCTCCAGAAAACCTCTTTCCTAAGGGATGTATGTTATTGTCTCATTTCTGTCTAAAATACTAAGTGTTTAAGAAATGGTGAGTGAAGGGGTGAACTAGGCCGTGGTCAGACTCTGCTTCCTGGCCTGTTGTTAGGGGGTGACTTGGAACCCCATAATGTATCTCCTAAAGTGTGGAGATGTCTGCACGGATGGTAGTAGTGGTGTCCAGGTGTAGCACAGAGAAGATTATCAAAGGCTTTTTGATTTTAGCAGTTTGTTAGGATAGCTTTTATTACTAGTGCCCTCTCCTCTGTGTTAAATTTATGAGAATTTTAAGATTATTTGGATCTATTACCGTCTGATCCAAAGCCTGTCATAGAAAGAGGATGAAACATTTTTGTTTGGGTTACTTTTTTAGCTCTAAGGTTTTTACTGTAAAAGAATATAGTTAGAAACTTCTTCCTCCATTATTAGAGATAAAAGCACTTTGTATAATATTTGTTTTGTAATTTTCAGTCATATTTTATCCATATTTTAAAGTTGATGGCATATGATTATTTAGTACCAATATTTTTCTCACTGATATTTAAAATAATAGTGGTCCTTATAATTCCTTAGCTATGATAAAATTTGAAGATAAGAATTTTAATGCGTGTATTCATACTCTGTAGATATTGCAAGTTATGTGTTTTAAGTTTTTGTTTAAAATGTTTTGATGTTATTGAAAGAGTATTACTTTGAATGAACTATCGATAAGTAAAAAGTACTTTGGGGGGGACATTTTTAAGGGAATAAATGTGATCGGTTGGTAGCCTTTATTCACTTGAGTTTAAATTAACCAGCCGTTGGCGCTGTGTCATTTTTTGCTTGCATGTAAGCTGTGGTGTTGCTGTTTGATGCCTTTGCTGTCTCTCCTCACAGTTTTTACAGCCGTGCTTTTGAGAAGATGTTCCAGCAGTGCTTGGAGTTGCCCTCCCAGTCGAGATACTCCATCGCCTTCCCTCTCCTTTGCACGCACTTCATGAGCTGCACACACGAGCTGTGTCCCGAAGAGGTAACTGCAGTGCAGCGCTGTGCTTTCTACAGCAAAGCTGGATCAGATGGGTAGCCAGCCAGATGTTTAATAAGACCCAGTTACTTAAGTTTTATTCTCACCTAAACCTCTTTATGTAGATCGGGAAAATACTTGAATAAATCCATGATAAAAACCGATCAGTAGGATGCATGATAGAGGTATGGCAACTAAGAATGTACTGGTGAATAGGCATGCATGTATATCAGTCTTTTGCCCTTTAAAATAACTGATACGGCTGGTATTACTGTTTATAGATTCAGTAAATTGACTATTGGATTTAATATTTAAATTTATGTACTTTTCATCTTAACACTGAAAGGACTTGAAAATTGAATTTATGGATTACTGACTCATTAGCGTCATGGATTTGTTAGGTAGAACCCAGGTTTGTACACTTTGAGGGAGATATAAACACACAGCTCCTGAGGAGAGCTAATCAATAATTTTGGAAACCCTAAGTATCTGTTAAAAATATACTGGGTATTAAAAGGAAAGGCTTAGCTTGGAAAAATAAGTTTCAGTCCTCTGTTAGGCTGCATGGTGATGTAGTTAATGATACAGAGTGGGGTGTGGGTAACCCCAGCACTCGGGAGGCTGTGGCAGGAAGATGACATTCAAGGCTAACCTGAGCTACCTAGAGAGACCGTCTCAGAAAATACTATTTATAGTGAATATTTTAACTGGCTAAAAAGAATAGAATTTTAATGTTCTTACTACAGAAATCAAGTTGGTGAGTAATTGAATCTTTCTCCAGTATACACAAAGATGATGATGTCAGGATGCTGGGAGTCTGTAGTGTGGTGGAGTGCCTGCTAGGGGTCTGCAAGGCCCCAGGTTCATCCCCAGAATAAAAGAAAGCCATACATAAATAAAGCATCACATTTTATCTAATAGATGCACTTATATTTGACAGCCAGTAAGGAAATAAAATGAAAAGATCTTTTCTCTAGTCTTTAAAAGAATCATCATTTTGTAAGTGGCAAGACTATACATTGAAAGCGAGAAATGTGTCTCTATAACGTAGTGTTCACTCTCTCTCTTAGAGCTGCAGGATGTGTTGAAAAGAAACTTGAGGTAGCATATCTAGCTTGTGAGTATTCCATGGGAAGAGCACTTTGAGAAAAGTTGAGGCCACAGAAAGCTTTTTGGGAATCGAAAGAAAGACTTGTGCGACATGTCAAGAGACTGAGACATGTAAGAGAGCCTGATGCCCAAGCCTGTAGTCTCCACTGCTGCGGCCGGGGTGAGAGGACACATGCTTAAGGCCAGGATGGGCAACTTGATGAGAGCCTGTCTCAAAATAAAAAACGCAAGTGGAGGCTGGAGATGTAGTTTTTTTGTAGCGTGCTTACCCAGTTAAACTGTACCTAGTTCTGGGTTCAAGCCACAGTATCTCCCCTCCCCCCAAAATCCCGAGCTGCCCCACATACAAATTGACCAGTATTTAATAATTGGCTACAATCTCTTTTGTTTGGATTCATATTAACGTTTTTAGGTCACTTAAAATAAAATTTAAGGTTGATAAATTCAGAAATGAATATTTTATGTGTTGAGTACAATTATTTTGACAACATGCAGACTTTCTGTATGTTACATAAATATGGAAGACAGAAGGAAATTTTTTCTTAATTTCTCTTTGTAAAATATCTCATGTATAGTAGAGAATTTATGCCTTCATATATTGAACATTCTATTTCTTTTGTTTGTTTGGTTGGTTGGTTTGTTTTGTTTTGTTATTTTTAGACAGAGTTTCCTTGGGTATCCATGGCTGTTCTGGAACTCATTCCCTAGAGCAGGCTATTTTAAATATTTTTAGTTAGCAATTAGTTTTGTTTTGTTTAGTTTTTCAAGACAAGGTTTCTTTGTATAGCCCTGGCTGTCTTGGAACTCAAACTTTCTCTGTAGATTACCCTGGCTTTGAATTCACAAAGATCTACCTGCCTCTGCTGTGCTGGCATTAAAGGTATTTGCAACCACCACTCGGCTCTAATTATTTTAACAAAATCCCTCCAGTTAAAATCTACCAAACTAAACAAATGCAGACTCCTGTAGAGATAAGTAGATTGTCTATTATATAT
>NW_026067898.1:3410936-3441400 GCF_014885135.2 Alexandromys fortis
TATATATATACACACACACACACACACACACATACAGATATATACATACATACATATACACACACACATATACATGCAGATATGTTAATTCTATTCTGAGATAAAATACACCATTTCCCACTACTGTGTTCAAAGAATGCATGTTTCCTTCTCCATCCTCAGGAAGTAGGAAGAGAAGAGATAATTTCAGAAATTTTAAATGTCTCATTTATTTTCCCAACTTGGTTTCTAATACTTTTATTTATCTACTTGAGCTCTTGCTTATTTAAAACTTATTTATTATTAGAACTATTTCAGAATTCATGTATTAACTATAATTACGTTTAGAAAACTAACTGCTCATGTATATTGTGTACTTTAGTTTTAGATACTGATACCTAGATTTAGAACTTGGTGAATTTGAATGATGAAATACATAGTTTATTATCTTTCTTTCTGAGACAGAGTCTCAGTCTTGTCATTCTTCTGCCTCAGTTTCTCCAGTGATGGGATTACAGATGTGTGCTACCATGCCTGGTTAAATACATAATTTTATACTTTATAAATAGTGATCTTTAATTATAATTTGTTACATTGCTATACAATACATATTTTATGTGACCCGTGCAGTCCCACAGAATCATAGTTTAATTCTGTAGTGAAGAGAGCAGTGCATGTCTGCTTTTCTGCCCTCACAGTAGAATAGGACTTACTTCGAGTATTTTGTTCTGGTGACTTTCTTGTGACACGTGCTGTTTCCATCCTCTGCCTGCCAGCGCCACCATATTGGAGATCGCAGTCTTTCCCTGTGTAATATGTTCTTGGATGAAATGGCCAAACAAGCTCGAAACCTCATCACTGATATTTGCACAGAACAGTGCACTCTTAGTGACCAGGTAATAATTTAAGTTTTTCCAACAGATAGGAATTTGTGAATGCAAGAAAGCAAGTCATTAGATTTTCATTTATTTTTCTTTTTGTAATTCCGACTCTCAGAAAGCCCAGTTATTGCCTGTTCTTGTGAACTTCATTGGTAGACCTGATTACAGATGTAAAGAGACATGTACTTGATTTGGTTTTTGTGATTTTAGTACTTGATTCCATTATTTTGTGACTGCAAAATGTTCTTTCAGTTCTCTTTTTTTCTTTATTTAAAAAGAAAACGAACCTTTTTTTATTTTACTCAACCAACTCCCTCCCCTCCTCTCCACCTAGTCCCCATCAACCCCCATCCACTCCTCAGAGTGGGTAAGGCACATTGCTTTGGGGAAGGTCTCAGACCCTTCATACTATATCTACGTTTAGTAGTTGTGGTGCTTTAGATTTTCCCAACTGCTTCTACTTGGTGGTATAACTGTAAAGGAAAGTAACAAAACACTTGACTGTTTCCCTTTATTTCCTAGGTGACTAGTACATTATTTTATACTAAGTGGGTTCCTGGAGTTTACCATGTTTGATAATTTTGTTGTTGTTGTTTTTGGTTTTTTTTGTTTTGTTTTTCGAGACAGGGTTTCTCTGTAGCTTTGGTGCCTGTCCCGGAACTAGCTCTTGTAGACCAGGCTGGCCCCTCTCCGTACTTGCCTTGTCTGTTTTTACTTATCTTTTGAGTAATAACTTGAATAAACCTTGATACTTGGATAGGTTTCTACTTTCTTCTATGCTCCCCACATTTCTGTCCTATTGCTTGTTTGTCCAGACTCAGCTAAGGTGTCCTCTGTTCGTTTATACACTCTGGGAAATTGGTGCAAAAGTTAATGTCATTCTTACCCCTTTCAGTTGCTGCCTAAGCATTGTGCCAAAACCATCAGTCAAGCAGTGAATAAGAAGTCAAAAAAACAGACTGGCAAGAAAGGGGAACCTGAAAGGGAAAAGCCAGGTGTGGAGAGCATGAGGAAGAACAGGCTGGTGGTGACCAAGTAAGCCTTCCTCTTTGTTGTGGCTGTTCCGGTGAGGCCTTGCCCTGCGATATTAGAACAGAGGGAGACAGTGGTAGGAATTAAATAGATTGTCTTTTCTGGCCCACACCAAAAAGATTATAAATTTGATAAGCTGCTAGTACTTTATTCTAAAATGTAGATTTTTTTCCCCCTTTCTTTTCTTTTGTTTTTGTTTTTTTGAGACAGGGTTTCTCTGTGTAACAGCTCTGGCTGTGCTGGGACTCATTTTGTAGACCAGAGTGGCCTCGAACTCACAGAGATCCACCTGTCTCCTAAGTGCTGGGATTAAAAAGGCATGTGCCACCACTACCTGGCCTAAAATGGAGATTTTTGAAGATGCATGACTCTCGCCATTGCTGGGACATGAAACCCAGAAGAAACCATTTCAGAAGGAAAGGGTTATTGTGACTTATGCTTTGAGGGTATGGTCCATGCTGGTGGAGGAGGAACAGAGGCAGGAGCTGGAGCCCCTACTCACATTGTTTCTGCAGCTAGGAAGCAGGGAGAGAAATGCTTGGTACTCAGCTTGCTTTTGACTTTTTTCTCCAGGGGCCTCAGCCCAAGGAAGGGCACTGTTCACAGTTAGCATAGGTCCTCCCACCCCTGTTGACCCAATCTAGAAGCTACTCACAGACACCTTTGTGGATTTATTCTCTAGGTGACTCTTGATCTGTCATGATGACTGTCGTTATTAAACTGACATATATAATAGATGGTATTTGTCTTGATGTACTAAACATGAAAGGTCAAGAATCTGTCATGCTTTGAGGAGCAGTATAAATGATCTTTTTTTTTTTTAAGTATAAATGATCTTAATTCTTAACTTAGGTCAGATAACTGAGACTTGTAGCATTTAGTGATACATTAGAATGTATTTGATACCATTATTTGAAAACACTCTGGGAGATTTGTTAAGTTTTTGATTGTTGGGAAGGAAAGCATAAGTGAATTTTTTTGTGAAAATGCTCTACTTGTTCCTACGATGAACACCATTGCCACTTTATAACACTGCTCCTTCTCAGAGGCAGCTAACAGAGCAGCACCGTCATGAGGAGGTTATTGATGCTGAGTGCAGATAAACACCTCTTCCTGTGGTCGCTCCGTGTAGTCATTATTAGCTGAATGTAAAGAAACATGATTTAAAAAACGCCTGATGAGTTAAACCTAAACATTTTGAACTTTTGGTTTAAGAATAAATAGAGAAATCAAATTCTGCAGAATTCTCTATAAGTCTTGCTATTTTTATGAAACTGATTTGGAATTGTTTATGATGAAGTATCATTTTAATTATTATTCTTTGCTGTTTTTTAGCCTTGATAAGTTGCACACTGCACTTTCGGAGTTATGCTTCTCCATAAATTATGTTCCGAACATGGCAGTGTGGGAGCACACCTTCACGCCACGCGAGTACCTGACCTCTCACCTGGAGATACGCTTCACTAAGTAAGCGAGCGCACGGACCGTGTTCATTATCTGTACCCATCTGACACGAGCTTACCAGACAAGCGAGTCGAACTGCAGTACAAATAGTAATGGACTGAGAGCCGTGTACAGCAGTGGACTGAGATTTCCTGGGCAGCAGGTTCCTGTCCCATACTTACCACTGATTACTGACACCGCAAACATCAGTCAGTGTCACCTGAGGTCTAGCTGTCCTACGCAAACAGTAGGTGATTTGCTGATCAGTCTTCAGGCTTATGGCTGGCAAGTGGCTCAGTAACAGACACAAGGCAGAAGAAAAGACTTTCAGCATTGTGCACTAGCCGCCGCACATGCAGCATGGCACGAATGAGCACACACACACCTGTGTAAATAACTAATTTAAATTAAAAAAAATTTAAGGGATCGGGAGGGACTAATGCAGAAAAAATCAGAGAAGGGTCGTAGGGTTTCTATTGCTTTGAAGATGCCATGACCAGGGCCACTCTTACAAAGGAAGACATTTCACTGGGATTGCTAGCATTTTCAGAGGGTTGGTTAAACATCATGGTGTGTGACATGGTGGTGTTCAGGCAGATGTGCTGGAGGAAGAGCTGAGTTCTAGACCTTACCCACAGGCAACAAGAGAGTGGTCTGTCTCTTTGGGCATGACTTTAGCAGATGTGAGACCTCAAAGCCCACTTCCACAGTGACACACTTCACCCTGCAAGGCCACACCTACTCCAACAAGACCCGCCTTCTTATTAATAATAGTGTCACTCCCCTGTGAGCTTATGGGGCCAGTTACATTCAAGCTACCAAAAGAAGTATTTTTAAATTTGTGTTCCCTTTTTGCCTCATCTGTACAAGGGGGATAAAGTGAGTTGTCATGTGTTGTTTCATTGTCATCCTGTTTTAACTATCATGCAGTTTGTTGAAAATCAACATTAGGTCAGGCAGACATTATGGCTAAGTGATCATCCGTGTTGTCAACCTTTGATGCAGCATGTGTGCTAAGTGCTTAATTGAACAGTTTCTGTAGTTGCATATTTACATATCTTTGTAGGTGTTTGGAAATTTGTTCACACTAGACAGATCACCTCCACCCAGTAACTCTTTTTTTTTTTTTTTAGTTCTGTTTTAAACCTTAGTTTATTTTGTTTATGAAATGTTAGTGATGGTAACTACATAGTCATGTTATTAAATATTGGGATTGTAGTTCATTCCCATAAAATACAAAAGCATCAAGCAGCAGTGTCCTGCAGATTAAGCTATCAGTTAAATAGCTCATAATCTTTGCTGTATTAATGCAGTTTTTAAAGTCCTTTTTATGTTTTACCATTATCATTAATTTACATTCTCAGAGTGTTTTTTAATCATTTGTATTGCTAGTCCATCATTTTTAGGTAATTAAGATAATGACAGTAGTAATTTCATGGCTTTATTTTATAAATCTTTCAAAATTTTATTGCATATTTGATATTAGATGTTAGCAGATTGAGTAGATTGTTTTCATAAGTGGGAAACTCTTACCTCTTTTATTATCCCCAGATCAATTGTTGGAATGACTATGTATAATCAAGCTACACAGGAGATTGCAAAACCATCTGAGCTTCTAACAAGTGTAAGAGCGTATATGACTGTACTCCAGTCTATAGAGAACTATGTACAGATCGACATCACCAGAGTATTTAATAATGTTCTTCTTCAGCAAACACAACACTTAGACAGCCATGGAGAACCAACCATTACCAGTCTATATACAAATTGGTAAGGAACACATTTAGAAATTCTGAATGATTGACAGTTTTGTTTTATAATAAACTCCTTAGGGAAAATAATTTTATGGTTGTGCTTGTATATGAATATATGTGTACTTCATGTGTGACTGTGCCCTCAGAGGATAGGGAAGAGCATCTGAGCCCCTGTATATGAATATATGTGTACTTCATGTGTGACTGTGCCCTCAGAGGATAGGGAAGAGCATCTGAGCCCCTGTATATGAATATATGTGTACTTCATGTGTGACTGTGCCCTCAGAGGATAGGGAAGAGCATCTGAGCCCCTGAGTCTGGAGTCACAGCCAGTTATGAACTAGCACGGGGTGCTGTGAAGCAAACCGGGGCCTCTGGAAGAACAGCCAGAGTTCTTAATGTCAGAGCCATCTCTCTAGGGTCATGTTCTCATTTATTTTAACAGTTGACTTCAGACTTACATATGTATACTGTATGTATACAAATGTATACTGTAATGAATTTTTTAACAGATTTTTTTATTCAAAAATTGGTTTTGGGGAAAAAACGGGTATTGAGAGCATGAGGAAGAACAGACTGGCGGTGACTGAGTAATAAGCCTTCCCCTTTGTTGTGTCTGTTCTGGTGAGGCCTTTCCCTGTGATAGTGAGTGGAGACAGTGGTAGGAATTAAATAGATTTTCTTTTCTAGCCCTTACCCAAAAAAAATTGTAAATTTGATTAGTTGTTGGTACTTTATTCTAAAATGTAGGGTTTTTTTTCTGGTTATAAATTTACTTTTCTCTTTAGGTACTTGGAGACTTTACTAAGACAAGTCAGCAATGGCCATATAGCTTACTTTCCTGCAATGAAAGCGTTTGTGAATTTACCCACAGAAAATGAATTAACATTCAATGCAGAGGAGTATTCTGACATATCAGGTGAATATTACATACTAATGAAGACAACCTGATTGTTTTACATGATAACTTGATCTGACTTGTTTGTTTTGGCTATTAATATTTAGTTTGTAAGATGAGGTTGTATGTCATATGCAGTATGTCATTGTTTCTTAATATATTTGCTCTGTCAAGAAACTGAAATTAATTCATTTCCTTTCAGAAATGAGATCATTATCAGAGCTCCTAGGCCCATATGGGATGAAGTTCCTGAGTGAGAGTCTAATGTGGCATATTTCATCACAAGTTGCTGAACTTAAGGTACACAGTCCTTAGGAACCCACCTTGCTGTCCTTGTTTGCAGTGTTGGGCTTTGATCCTCCAACCTCATGTGAGTTGGCAAGTGCTCGACCGCTGAGGACATCTACAGCCCTTTTCTCATTTTTCAGTTTGAAACAGGGTCTTAGTAAACTTCAGACATCCCGCACCAGCCTCCCAAATAGCTGGCAGTCTAAATGTGGGCTGCCAGGCTTGCCTTTAATTCACCCTTAGACAGTAACTCTTGTGAAGCATTGTAAGAATGTGAGAAAACGTAGAATTTTAAATTAACTTGACGTGAAAGTACCAACATGTAAATAAAATTAAAACACTTAAGAGGCTCTGAGTGGTATCTTGGCGTAATCATAGGTGAGAAAGCAAGAGGCCTAAAAGGTGAATTAAGTTGCAAAAGGGACTGAGTTCAGGTTTCTCAGTGTTCTTACTCATCCTTAGTTCTGGTGCAGAATGCTACTTCTGTTTGGTTATGTTCTGATGTAGCATTTGGGTGTATTGCTTTCCACCTGTCCACAGATTTTTGCATGAACATTATTAAATTATTGGGCAGTTAGAGATTGAATGCAGGGCCTCTCACATGCTAGGCAAATGCTCTACCCCTGTCGCATACCTGGTCTTAGGGCAGGAACCTGGAGGGAGGAGCTGATGTGCAGTCCGTGGAGGAGCGCTGCTTTCTTACTTCTCCATGCCTTGCTCAGCCTGCTTTCTTACAGAACTCAGGGCCACAACCTGCAGTTGGCTAATTAAGAAATTTCTGTACAGCCTGATGTTATGGAGACATTTTCTGAATTGAGGTTCTCTCCTTTCCGATGACCCTAGCTTGTGTCAAGTTGACATTAAACTAGCCAGCACACTTAGCTCAGTGTGTTTTCTTTTCTCTTAAATCCTTTAAGCTGGGTAAAAAATGTCTTTAGGCTGTGTAGTGTTTAAATAAAGATATTAAAGGCAGCCACATTTTAAATGACCATTTTTATCATTTAAGAATGTGTCAGTGCTAAGATGAACTATATTGAATAAGTACATATATATGTATATGTATGTGTGTACATTATATATATATATATATTGGCTGTAGATCTTGAGAGAATTTGAATTTGGGTCACTAAAACTTTTGGAAGTTACCAGAGTATAAAAGACATGTTTTAAAAGACTGCTTTGCGTCTAAGCATACAATGGCCCTTATTCTTGCTACTCACCTCTTCTGAATTTCCTAACCCCTTCTTGAATTGGAAAACATTAATATTATGTAAACAATATTGAGATTCTTTTATTAAAACAAAATTGTATAGCACAGAACATCTGGACTTCATGAACTTTGTTTTTTTATTTTCCAGTTGTAACTCACAAGCAAGTTCTTAAGTCATTAACACAAAGCTCTGTGCCTGACTTGGTCTTACTCTTTCTTTTTAGAAACTTGTGGTGGAGAATGTTGATGTGCTAACACAAATGAGGACCAGCTTTGACAAGCCAGACCAGATGGCTGCACTCTTTAAAAGATTATCATGTGAGTAATTTGTGGTACTTTTAATAAACATCTGAAAGATATAATATACAATATTTCTAGCCAAAATTTGTAACATAATGCAGGCAGCAAATTATGCAAAGTGTTCATTAGCATATGAAGAGAACAAGAAAAAATTGCAGTCAGTGGGACTTTTCACTGTATATCTACTTCAGCTTTTTGTTGATTTTTCGTCTTGTTTGGGGGGGGGCAGGGAGAAACAGAGTCTTAACCTAGACTGGCTTTAACTCACAAAGGTCTGCCTGTCTCTGCTTTCTGAGTTGTTGGGATTTAAGGAGGTGAACCACTATACTGGCTTTACTTCAGAAAGTGTTGATTATTAGCAAACATTGCTGTTCATAAGCTCTTGAACCTATTAAATTGAATACAGTAAGTCTACATTAATTAGACTGAAGGATAATTAACTTCAGAGTCTGTAACCTCCTAAAAGTCAGCTTCCCTGAAATGTCCAGACACTGGGCGAAGGCTCTTTAAACGCATGTTGAATCAAATTGCAGCTAGTTTTGGCATTTATTTCAGAAATACCAAAATATTTTGATTTTTAGAATTTTCTCCAAAGTCAAAAAAGCAGTTTATGTATTTGTTTTTCTTTTTTTCTCCCCTTCCTTATACTTTAGCTGTTGACAGTGTATTGAAAAGGATGACGATAATCGGTGTTATTTTATCCTTCCGCTCACTGGCACAAGAAGCACTGAGAGATGTAAGAAATCATTTCCATATCATTTCTTTATTTTTCAAAAGTTAAAATTAGCAGCAATATTAAGAGTAAAATTGCGGTTTGCATAGCGATGGTAAATAAAGTACATTTTGGTTTGGTATTGAATTAGGTTGCTACACTATTTCAGCTATTTCTACATTAAAGTGTCCCTTTTGAGCTTCTCATCTTTGCACTGAACGCATATCATTTCCCATTATTTTGGCCTCTTAGAAAGGTCCAGTGAAGTTGGTGAATACACTGTGCAAACTTGACTTTCCAGATGGTGACGTTTCCCAGAAGTGCAGGCTGCTGGAGCTGACCTTGTGTCTGTTCGCACTCTTCCAGGTTCTGTCCTACCACATTCCTTTCCTCGTCAGCTCCATTGAGGACTTCAAGGACCACATTCCAAGGGAGACCGACATGAAGGTAGCCCCTGTGTGGTTTGTAGCTTATAGCGCGAGGCTCAAGTTACCTGGGAGATCTGAGGCATGCGGGGGTGGGGTATGGAAAATTAATAACAAAATTAAAAATGTAGCAGACCTGAAAATAGCATGCATGCCTGTGTGATTGCTTCACTAAGCTCTCGGCACCAAAAACTCCCTAAGCATTTTGAAAGTCAGTCTTCTTTGATCAACTAAAAGGACATAAAATTTGTTTTAAAATTGATCATTTTCCCCCCTTAATATGGCAGCTTTTTCGTGCATGGTCATAAAGGAGAGAGATGAGTTGTTTTAAATTCAGTCCTAGTCAGTTTTAAAAGTGGGTAATTACTAAGAACCACTTCTAGGTTCCCCAGTGCTAAAAGATTTTTTTTCTTAGTGTGGTTCAGTGGTTTTGAGTTGTGACGTCAGTTTTCAGTCAGGTTCAGAATATTTTTATCATCCCCAAAGAGCATCTGTACCCATAGCAGGCACTTTCCCCCACCCCCCGTCCTAGATGGCTATGTTGCTGACTGCAGACTGCCTGTTCTGAGTATGCTGTAAATCGTACAGAAGATATTCTTGACTCAGACTTCCTTAACGTAGCATGTTTTCATGTTACAGCATGTGTTAGCACTGTCTCAGTGTTCCATTGTATTAATATGCCATAGTTTGTTTATTCGGCCATCATTGGAGAGAGGGGTTGCTTTTACTTCTTTGATGTTGTAAATAATGCTACTTTGTTTATCTACATTGATGTTTTTGTTCTCTTGTATAAGGAATGGAATTGCCGGGTTCTGTAGAAATTGTGTTTAGTTTTGAGGAAGCACCAAATCGGCACCATGTTTTATATTACTGTCTACACTCAATGAAGGTGCCAGGGTTTTCTATATGCAATCCTTGTCTCCGTAATTAGAGCCATTTAGTTGGTGCACAGTGATGTCACACTTTGGGTTTGCATTTCCTTCGTTTAAGAGGATGCCACACATTTGTTGATGTGTGTGTATGGCTTCTTTAGAGATTGGTTTATTTGGATCCTCAGCCGGCTTTAGACCATGTTGTCATCTGTATGTGCTGAGTTGGCCCTCTCTTTCCACTTTTGCATGGCACTAGTGGTTGATCTCCAGTTGCCAGGCCTATGCAGGTGCCTCTTTCTGCTGAGTCATCACTGGCCCAAGTCATTGTCCTCTGTAGATTCACCATCTGCACATTTCCCCCCTGAACCCTTTGCAGTTGCTTGATGGTTATCCAAGAATCACAAACGCTTTAATTTCAGTGTAGTATAGCTTATCTGTTTTTTCTTTTGTTTGTAGTTTTACAATCAGATTAGACAGTGTCTTGACAAAGGCCATCAACAGTTATGTGTCTATTTTCTCCCAAAATTTTAGCTTTTATGCTATGTCCTTGATGCATTTTGAATTTATATTTGTGTGTGGTGAGGAGTGTGTGTGTGTCTCTGGAATTTAGTACATGGTTGTTTCCATCTGTCTAAGGTTTATTAACTGCAATATCAAAGATAACGAATTATGTACTCAGTTTTTAACTAAACTATCAGCCTATCGTGAATAATTGGAATTTGTGCATGTATGATGTAGAAAATTACTTACTAGAAATTGCTTTATCAGATTTTTAAAGTAGTGTTTTTTTAATTTTTCTATAATTGATTAAGCATTAAATCCCTAAAGTTTTCCATCAAATAACTGTGGACTTGAGCATAGATTCAGTGATGTTAGTTCGCTTTTATTTGTTCTTTCACCTCTCGGCTTTTACCATAGCCCAGGATGTTCGGGAACTCATTTTGTACCCAGACTGGCCTTGAGCCCTGAAGTGCTGATAGCACAGGTGTGAGCCACTACAGCTGGCTTCGTTTATTCGTTTCTTTTGACTTACTATTTTACACTCATGTTTCCAAGACAAATAGTAACTTTAGAATGATTCTGTGGAACTTGCCACAGAGGGGCTACAAATTTTGTTTGCCCAATGGGAAGCTATAAGGAACAGTGTTAGATCTTTGTCCAGTGTGGGTTACCTATCCTGCCATCCCTAAAGTTCAGCCAAGTTGCTAAAATCCTCTAATATATTTGTAGGCAGACTGATTTAAACCATAAATGCTTTCTTGTTAAAGTGAACTTTCTCAGATATTAAAATTATTTGTTAAAATCATGATTTCTTTGTAACTCTTGTGTTTCGTCAGGTTGCAATGAATGTGTATGAGTTATCATCAGCCGCTGGATTACCGTGTGAGATTGATCCTGCCTTAGTCGTAGCTCTTTCCTCACAAAAGTCAGGTAAAATGCACTAGCAGATACGTAGTGTTCCTGTTAAAACTGCAGGGCAGCCTAGGTGTGCATGTGATACTTATTTTTGCATTTGTATTAAGCTTTAATTTTTTTTTTAAGTTGGAAGATACCAAGATAGAAAAGACAAACGCCTTGTTTTTTGGAGTTTTCTGTAGCATTTCATATATACTGTCTGAGCCATACTACCAGATGAGGCTGTAAAGCCATTTTGTCAGTGTCAAGGAACAACACCAGTTCAACTTTAATGAACTCGGGAGGAGGTGGAAGGACCAGTAGAGTCAGAAAGAAATCAGCAAAAGCTGGGGGAAAGCTCCTCAGAAGGTGGAGAGGGAGCCATCAGCTGTGCAGCGTGGGTGAGCGTCAGTGCAGCTCCAGTGCAACAGCTCGCAGATGAGCAGGACAGAGGGGTTGCATACACTAAGTGTGAGACAGCTCTGTCGGAACGCGGACATAAAGTTACAATAGCTAGAGGCATCGGGAATCACAGGTAGACCCTGCACATTCTACGCCTAAGCTGTGCCCCAGGTTATGAAAAGGACTTTCTGAGATGGAGAGGTTGAGAACATTTGTATGCTGGTGGAAAGACTGCCCTTAGGATACCCAGGAAATTGGTAACTAGAAAATGGTGTCCCGTTTTAATTATAATACATATGTACCATTAAAAAGGTAGATACATAACCCTGACCGTGTAGAAATTTTAAGGCCAGTCCTTTGAAACATAGTACAAACTGTTCCACATAATTCTGTGTCTGTCTACAATGTAAGTAGGGTCTGTTTTGTTGGTATTGAAATGTACTTCTCTACTATTGATTTTATTTTATTTTATTTTTAAATTTTTTATTTATTTTATGTGTGCAAGTGTTTTGTCTACACTTGTGTTTTTGCACCAATTGCACGCCTGGCGCCCAAGGAGTGAAGAAGAGGGCATGAGCCCTTCTAACTGGAGTTCCAGATGGCTGTGAGCAGCCGTGTGGGTGCTGGGAACTGAGCCCAAGCTCTGCAAGAGCAGAAGTGCTCTTAGCCACTGAGCCTTCTCCAGCCCCTTTACAGTTCTTTAGAGCCAAAGTATAGTCTTTGCATTTATTAGTTTTCTTATTAGTTACACTTTGTTTTCATCACTCAAATAATATATTATTTCTTTTTTTATGATCAACCAAAATTTTAAAATAGGTGGTTTTTTTCCTATGATCAATCCATAGTTATATAAAATTGCAAACTGAAAGGTACCTAGAAGTTCCCAGGTATCAGGTAAGAAATCAAGGCAATACAGAACAATATAAATGTCATAAATATTTTTGTAAAGGTTATAGTATTTTAGAAATTATTATAGAAGAGGTCTTATAGCTATAGCGTGTGCTAGATATTCTCATTCATATCTGGTTTCTTCTGTTTTCTAGAATGGAGAAATAGGTAATGCTATCCCTATTGCATTACCAATATTTCAGTATTGGTATCCTTTAAGCAATATTTAAAATGATATTCATAGCTGTCTTAGGGAAAGAAAGGGATTTTTTCTTTCAGTGAATTTTCAGATTATGAGATATAAAAAAATTATAAATAGCAATATATATGGTGTTCTCATTTTTCATTAGTTTTCACTTAGGAAATTTAGATTAAAAATTTTGTTGCCTTTATTTTTTTCTAGGTTAGATTATTAATTTTAAATAATGTTGAAGAAAAGCTTGATTTTTTTTTTTATTCATTTTTTTCTTTAGAGAACATTAGTCCAGAAGAAGAATATAAGATTGCTTGCCTCCTGATGGTCTTTGTAGCAGTCTCCTTGCCTACACTGGCCAGTAATGTGATGTCGCAGTACAGCCCTGCTATAGAAGGTACCTCTTAAACGTGTGCCGACACTGACGTCCTTGCTTTTAATGTCAGATAGGCTTTTTGCTTTGAGTAATTTGTGTTCTTTTCTGATAAGATATAGATTAAGTTCTGCCAAATAATAGCTTTGCAATGGCGTCTGTTTCTTTTCTGAAGCTGTAGTTCTCTGAAATATGAAAGGTATAAGTCAGCTCGAAAGTTAGGCAGAGGATGGGTACATGCTCTAGAGAGACATCATGAGAGATGTCATGCTCTAAGCAGCTTAGCCTTTACCACAAGGTATTATCTAAGTATCACATCTTTCGAGAGTGTTGCCTGCTAATGAAATACTGACCTGATCATTACTTGTATTTGCTGTCATATTAAACACTCAGCTCGTAACAGGAAAAGAGTAACTCACGTTGCACCCTAACTCTTTGTCATACTGCTGTTTGTGTAGCCTGCGAGTCAATGTGTCACAAACTTTTGAAGTCACACAAACTGCACACTACTGTTTGTACTTTCTCAGGGCACTGCAACAATATACATTGTTTGGCCAAAGCCATCAACCAGATCGCTGCAGCTTTGTTTACAATTCACAAGGGAAGTATTGAAGACCGACTTAAAGAATTCCTGGCGGTATGTCTATTCAAATATCAGAACTCGTGACATTTTACAAGCTTTAACATTTCATTTAGCCGGGCGGTGGTAGCGCAAGCCTTTAATCCCAGCACTTGGGAGGCAGAGGCAGGCGGATCTCTGTGAGTTCGAGACCAGCCTGGTCTACAAGAGCTAGTTCCAGGACAGGCTCCAAAACCACAGAGAAACCCTGTCTCGAAAAACCAAAAAAAAAAAAAAAAAAAAAAAAAATTCATTTAATGTTTTCCGTTGATGTTTTTGTTCTCAGTTTATTAACATACAAGCCTCACTTTTTAATGTTTTGCTTTTGGAGGAGAACAGGTTACATCCATCGAGTGTATCATTGTTTTCCCCTCGGCTTAAATGTCTCCTTCTCTGCCATATGGCCTTTTTGCTTAAACTGATGTTTGGAGAAGAGATTTTCTTCACTTTTGAAAGGTTTTTTTTCCTTTAAAGAAAAATGGAAGCAAAGAGAGATAATGTGTCCTTTAAAATTAGAAAATTCTGGAATTTTCTGTCTTGTTTTCCTGCTGTGATTGGAAAAAGCATCAAAAGCAAAACCATTTGTAAAAGGATGGGCTCCTGCATAGTTATTATAGATACTGGGAGGGGAGAAAACAGTTTGGATCATCTTAGGAGACACACTTGAGGAAAATGTCAGTTTTAATGAATATTTGATTATATGTTTATCTTAATTGTTGATGGATGTAAGATCTCTAGCTCATCATACATTATATGTTGAGTAACTCAAGCTTGTTGAAGCTCAAACCGTACTGAGAACGAACAAATAAGGGAGCTGTGTTTTATTGCCAACCTCACTGATTCCACGTATGTACTTTAAAGCTTGCGTCCTCCAGTCTACTGAAAATCGGCCAAGAGACAGACAAAACTACAACAAGAAATAGAGAATCCGTTTATTTGCTTCTGGATATGGTACGTCTTGTTTCAACTTAATTAACCTTTACTGAAATAAAGGAAGATCCCGTCCTTAACATATTTCTTCTTGGCAAGTGAAAGTTGTGTTGTTTTGTTTTTCTTTTGCAATTCTTGGTTTTTCTCCATTTCCTGTGTTCACTCCACTCAAACCATGCACTTTAAAGACTCCTGCAAAGACTGGCACCCTCCCATCTAGCTGTTGGGCAGTAATAGAAAGTAAGACTCCTGGAGGATGTGCGCAGATGCTGTACTTTCCTGTTATATCAAGTTCAGTTCCTGAGCTTCCCCATGGCTGTGTCTGTGGATCTGCCCGAGGCTCTTCTCAGAGTAGTTTCCTTAGCCATGGAGAATCAGCAGAGCTCAGAGCTCAGAGCTCCACTGTTTTCCCCAGATGATCTTTCCAGTCGCCTACATAGGAGCCTTTTTTTTCCTTTTGAGTTCTAGAGTTTACTGCATTCATTTAATTATAGCTGCTTTTTTTTTTTTCACTTTCTAGCGTGGTTTTTAGTTAGTTCTTTAATGTGCCATTACATTTTAAATATTTTTGTGGTCGTCTTCATGTTTAGAGTATTGCTGAAAATTTATGTTCCATGTGTTCCTATTGATTAATTGATAAACTTGAAAACCGCATTAAACAGTATTTTGGTAGAATTCACTGTGGCACATTTGTATTTTAGATCTTGAAGTAAAATGGTGTCTGTTTCTAATGAGAATATAGGGTTGTTGCTTACTACTTGCGTTGAGTGAGTAACTTGACTTCTGACATGTTTTTTTACTTTTCCAGATTGTACAGGAATCACCATTCCTAACAATGGATCTCTTGGAATCTTGTTTTCCTTATGTGTTGCTGAGAAACGCGTACCATGCTGTCTACAAACAAAGTGTTACATCTTCTGCATAGAATATTCACTCAAGACAAGCACGCGGTTTTGTTGCCTTGTTTATCTGTAAACTGTGGAGCTGTTTTACCTTAAAGCCTGAAAACACTTTTGTGGATCAATTTCTTCATGCCGTTGTGTTTTCTGATCATTGGCTTCCTAATATGGTGTAATACGGTATACTTGGTTGATTTAGTTGCACATTCTCAAAACTCAGTGAAATTCTATGATTTTAGAGTATCCTTTGTTTGAAATACCATAACATTATGTTTTTGATAACTGATAATGAAAAAAACCTTGCTTGTTTATTTCTGAAAATGAATTGTATTTAGTGATTATTTTAGATAGTGATACGATAGCACTCATCTGTGTGTAAATTATTTCCTAGAGGGAGAGTTCTGATCTGTACCTATGGTTCTCGCAGAGATCAAGAGTGGATGTGCATTTGTGTGATGCTTACGAAGACATTTCCACTTTATTTTGAACATTTGCCAAACTAAATACTCTAACATTGTTTAACCTTAGAAATGTTAGAACCTGAGCATTGGAAGCAGATTGAGTCTCTCAAACAGCAGCATATGCTGTTGCTGTAGAAAGCCTACTGATGATCTCATCCCGTGCTGCCGATTGGCATCAGCACTACCGCGTACCTGCTGTATAATAAACAACAAGACACTTGTCAGCTGTTGATACAGGTGTTAGTCCCAAACCACTTTTTATATGTTTTAAATTTTGAAATTCAAGTGTATCTGCCATAACATAAATAAACACTAGACTGTATCATATTTTGAATTATTTCCTTAAGATCTTTGGAAATTTATTCAAGAATATGAAATTTTTAGTTTAAACTTTGTTTAAAGTAAACATAGATTTAGGGATATCTTATGATAGCAGATCCATTATTACAAAATTTGTTTAAATGTTTTAGAAAATATTCCACTGGGGAAAAAAACTGAAATTAGGAAGTAACTACATGACCTTGTTTTAAATATAAGAACTAAAAGAAAGCATGTCTGTGCGTGCATGCGTGTGTCATTGGCTTGCTAATTTTATTGATAATCAAATGGAGTTGTTGAAGAATACGGGAAAGTGGAGAGACTTTAGAGCTAATGCGTGCTGCTGAGGACTGGGTCAGCCCTGGGTGGAGGCTTGCAGAGCCCCTCTGCTTTGTGGCTGAGGGCAGAAGGGCATGGTGTAAGACAGCCTCTTCAGCTCTGCCTGAAGACGAGAGCTGTTGTTCACAGCTGTGATATACTCTGGTGACATTACTTCCAAACTCACTTTTAAGACACTCAGAGAAGGTACTTTGTAATTGCTTTCAACTCACGCTAAGGTTACCACCAAACTGTTAAGATTTCTTTTTTTTTAAGCTGGGCAGTGGTGGCACATGCCTTTGATCCCAGCGTTCGGGAGGTAGAGACAGGCCTCAAACTCTGAGTTTGAGACCAGGCTGGTTTACAAAGTGAGTTCAGGATAGTTCAAGCTACAGAGAAACTCTGTCTTAAAAAAGGAAAAAAAATTCTTTTTAATCCCTTAGTGACTAACCAGTAAACTCATTTCTCCTTCAGTATGGTTTGGTGTTTGTCGATGGTGATAGAACTTTATTGAGGCACTCTTATAAACTTTATATGATCCTTGATATTTTCAGATATCACAATATTACTCCTTTTCTAAATTCCTTGTATTTAGAAAAAACAGCAGGAAGTTGCTGTTTTCTTATGCATTTACTGCATCATACAATAACTTGAAAAATAATATCCATAAACTTTGGAATAGACTGTGTTCCCCAAGCTTCACATGTTGAAATGTCATCTCCGGTGTAACGATGCGGTGCAGTGGCCTGTGGGTTTGATGATGCACTGAGGGAGGAGTTCCTTGTGCCTGCCACCATGTGAGGACACAGGAAGCACCATTTGAACCAGCAGGCAGGCCGTGAAGACTCCAGGTCTGCCAGCACATTAATCTGGAGATTCCCTAATAGCCACCCAGTCGGAGGCATCTAGTTAAAGCAGCCCGAACAGACTGACGTCCTGGTTCTGGGGGTGTTTGTTACCTGTGGAGCAGTGTAACCGGCTTCAGAATGAAAATACTGCTTCTGGATTTGCAGTTATATGTCATTGTTTAGTGGTGTGCACAGCACTTACAGAAAAACTATAACAAGTAGCACATAAATGCTTGTATTCTAAACACATAAAGGGGGAGTTCAAGTTACAACTAAGATGAGTATATTTACTTAAAAGGACATTGAATTGTTAATAAATGAGAATACCAGACTAGAGAGGGAGAGGCAACAGGATTAAGAGTTCAGGCCAGGTGAGAACTGCTTCATCGCAGCTTTATTCCTAGCACCCAGAACCTGGAAACAACCTAGGTGCCCCCCAACCAAAGGATGGATAAAGGAAATGTGACACATTTACACAGTGACATCGTGGATTTGAAGACAAGTGGATAGAACTAGAGGGATCCTGAGTGAGGTGACCCAGACCCAGAAAGACAAGCATAATATGTTCTTACTCATAAGCGGATATTAGCTGTAACGGATAACTGTGCTCCAGTCACAGAGACTAGGTAACAAGGTGGACTCATGGGAGATGCCTGGATATCCCTGAGAAGGGGAAATGGATCTTGTGAGTACACTGGGAGCAAGTGGGATGGGGGAACATGAGAGATGAAGTTGGGGTGGGTGGGAGGGGAGAATACTGAAAGACGGCTGGAAAGGAAGGGAGCACTTCAAGGTCAGAGAGACCTGATGCACTGGAAACTCCCAGGATTCTACAAGGACGACCCCAGCTAAGACGCCTGCCAATCGTGGATACGTAGCCTGAACGGGCCATCTCCTCTGACCAGGCAAGACTTTCAGCAGAGGAATTAGGACACCACACAAACTTTGACCTACAGTCTCTCCTGCCTATGGGATGTGCTGGGTTAAAAGTGGCACAAAGATTGTGGGATTTGCCAACCAATGACTAGGACTCATGCCATGAGAGAGCCTGCCCCTGCCACTGCCCGGAGCGCCTGAACCCAGATGTTGCATGACCCAGAGATCTAGGATAGAACCAAACGTTACTGAAGAAAAAAGTCAACGTAATGATTTCTAATGATAATCTGCTATACTCATAATTGGTGACTACCCCAATAGTCATCAGAGAGCCTTCATCCAGTAACTGCTGGAAACAGATGCAGAGACCACAGCCAAGCATTTGCTGAGCTCAGGGCATCCTGAAGAGAGGGAGGAAGGATTATATGAGCCAGGATGTCACACTGGGTTGCCTTGCCCAGCTTTAATACAAGGGGAGGGGTTTAGTCCTACCACAACTTGGATATGCCATGTTTTGTTTATACCCATGGGAGTCCTGCCCCTTTCTGAACAGAAACAGGAGTGGGTTTGAGGGATGTGGTGAGAAGAGGGGGGGGGGAATTGTGGTTGGGATGTAAAATAAGTAGAAAAGAAGGGAAAAGAAAGCTAGCTTACAGGTCATAACCTACATGATGACTTGTTGGTACACATAGATGTCACAAAGCATGGGGAAGTGGACACTTAGTTACTTATTTGACCTTGCAGAGGCTAACACTAAGGAGCAGAGAATACACTACTTGCCAGGTCAGAGCTGTCATTTCATCCCTAATTTTTTTTACCTACAGTCCTAGTGTACAAGGATCTGTTGTGCTACCTGATGCAAGGTCCAGCCGGAAGAACTTGGGATGGCAAAGCAGGGAAAAATTTAGCCTTGGCTGATGCCCGTGGTGACGGTCCGTGCCAACACTACTGCCTGAGGCAGTAATGAGAGTAATTTATTGAGAGCTCCCCGTGCATCACATTGTGCTGTTTATGGGATGTAACCTAAGTATCATTCATTAGTTCTCAGTCCTGTGTGATGGTGAGCCCGTTTACTGGAGCTTGTGTAAACACGGCACGGAACACGAGTGAAAATGCAGACCTAGTCCAGGAGCTGCTTTTTTTGCCTCCTGGATTACTCACATATGAATGCGGAGTTTTCCACTCAACAACATGTAAATTTTTGTACTCACTAAAGTACAAGGCATAGAAAGCAACGCTTAAGTTCTTACACCACTCAGGCACTTTCTTGTCCAAGCTTCTTCATCCCAAACTTCCCCGCTTGTCATAAATGAGAGAAACTGTCTCTCAAATAGGTCTCCTGCAGAGAAGCAATAGAAGTATTAAAACCCGCGTTAAAGGGCATGAGTGTTGCCATTCTAGCCCACATTTTTAATATTGTACAATGCTCTTTTCCCAGTACTAAAGCAGTTTCCTTGATTGGCTGGGCGTGGGTACTCTGCCCACTCCTTGATCCTTACTGTTCCTAATTTTGTTATTTGCATCTGTCACCTCTGTTGGCCTCAGCTTTGTGTGTTGAATCAGACTCCTTTGTGCCTCTGTTTCCATGTTAGAGTTTGACTCTGAAATGCCTCCCATACCATACAATCAAGCTGGTACCAGGCCAGCAAAGGGGCTTTGAGAAGTCCGTGGATCCTGATGCCTCTGCCTTGGTTTTCTTCTGCATTGCTGTGTCAACTCCCCTGATAAAAGTAACGTAAGGAGTTAAAGGTGAGTTTCCAATCACAGTTTGGGGGTACAGTCCATCATGCAGAGAAGTCATGGCAGCTGGGGTGTGAGGCATCTGATCACTTTGTATTCTCGGAAAGCAGAGTGACAGCCGACACTCAGTTCCTTGCTCGTTTTTAGTTTTTATGCAGTTTGGGAACCCAACCCATGGAACTGGTCCCACCATCACTTAGGATGGAGCTTCCCACCTCAGTTCCCCCAGCTACTCCCGACCATAGCCCAAGCAGCTGGGCACACCTCTGAGGGGATTTTCTTGATTGGATGATTTGTGGTCTGGACCACACCTGGCAGCAGCTCACATGAAAGAACAGGCAGGAAGGAAGTTTTTTGCTTTTTGCCTGCTTGCCCTCACTCTGACTAGTTCAAATACCCTGCTGCTGAGGCATTCCTTCTCTTTATTAGAGTCTATTTCTAATATATTGTGATATAGACTGGAGACCAGCGGAGACATCAGCCTCCAGGACTTTACTCTCCAGAGATAGCTGTTGTTGGACTATCTGGACCACAGCCTGTAAGCCGCTTTAATAAGTCTAAATACATAAATGTAAATATATATATGTCCATCTATATAAATGCATACGAATATGATTTTATATGTATTCATTCTATCAGTTTTTCTAGAGAACCCTAATACACCAGCCAATCTAGAAACTCCCAAACATGTCTAGAGGCATGAGCCACAAACTTAGAGTCATGGTGGTTCTAAGTTCAGTCAATTTGGCAGTCAACATAAAAACCATCACAGGCTCTGGCCTAGTCAGCAGCAGATTGATCCATATGGGTTTGAAATATGACATAATTCCTGGGAAGTGGTAGAAACCGGAGGTGGGGACTACTTGGAAGGAGAAGGTCAGTGGAGACAGTCCCATCCTAACTGCTCTTGCTGCTTCCTGCCTGCCATGGGTGGAGAGGCTCTGTTCCCCCCATGCCTCTTCACCATGATGCTCCATCTCGTCACAAACCAGCAACAGACAACTGAGATTGCACCAACGTGTATTTCCTCCTTTAACTCATCTCAGGAGTTTGTCATAACAACATAGGTACGATGTCATGTATTATCGATATTAGTATACCTCTTAATTTTTTTTAAAAAATTACCTTTTGTGTGTAGTGATCTGTATGTCTGGTGCTCCAAGAAGCTGGAAGATGGTGTCAGAACTGGAAGGACAGATGGTTGTGAGCAACCACATGGATGCTGGGAATTGAACCCGGGTCTCCTGGAAGAGCAGTCAGTTCTCCAGCCCAGATGATTTGCTTTTGCTTCTTCAGAAATTGTCTTCAGGTTGTCTTTCTTTTAGCAGTATCGTATCATGAGTATGTGACATGTTCAGGTGTGGCTAGAATCCGAAAAATCTCACATTATCTTAAGTGAAAAAGAATGGTTTCCTTTATTTTAACATATAAACAAGGCTAAAATTAATCTTAAGAGTATGCTATGGCATATATACATAACAATGTATGTATTTTACATGTAATATGTGTAAGATGTAGAGCTTATTATACCTTCAGGTGTCATTGTGACACTCAAAACAAGGGTGACAATTGTTCCTTGGCCGCCTCTCTTCTTTTCTGCATGCTGTTCCCTGCCCATACAATGGAATGTTCTCTTACATTCTGACCTAAACTCCTGATCATGTTCTAGGAATTGAGTTCAAGTATCAGTATCCCCGCTCCTTAACGCACCATTGTCTGCTTCTTCTCAACCTTGTGGATGCCTTTATAATAGAACCCACTGAATCATAATATGGCTGTCTAATTCCGGGAGTGTCTTGAGGTTAGGGTCTGTTGTTTATTTCATCTTTCTGTGTGGTCCGATCTAAAGCCCCGTATAGCTCAGAAAGTGTATGGAAAGGTGGAGAAGGGTGGTGGCCAGCCAGAAGCCGCACATCTCCTTCACTGGAGCCGCCCTTTGTTTCACTTCATGTGGGGAACCGTGATTGTATTTCTCTTGGTTCTAGTGTTATTGCTGAGCCTGCTGAGTTATGGGGAATTAGAGGATTTCCAGTACCCGGAATATGGATACCTTCATGGTGAGAGAAGGGTCTTCTGCTATTTCATACAGCAAGGTAATTCACTTGCCTGGGAAGTTTGAGAAAGAGGCTGAATAGCATCGGTGGGATATCAAAAATATTTTCCTTGTTGGAGAAAAAAGTTAATTTGGAAATATAAACAAAATATTGAAGAACAAAGAGGAATCACAAAGCAACCCTGGCAGTTACTGTCCATGAATAAATGATATTTCCATCCTAGTGACTCATCTCGAGCTGGAGTCAGTACTAGGGCTAGTATAATGCTGGGGCTTTGTGGCCCTTAACTGTAATCCTACCCCTTTGCTGGAATTCCTCCTGTACCAGGCTGGCTTGGTGATCTGATGTCGCCAAGCGCCAGGGATTAATAAGCCTTGACATTTTATACACCAGCTTTGCTCAAGATTGCACCGGCCCTTTCTTTGGCAGCTGATCACACAAGGAGAACCGGAGAGGCTCATAGGCTCTCGGGACAGCAGAACAACCTTGGAGAATGAATGTCCTGGCGGCTGCAGGTCACAGCACCAAGAGTGACTAGAGGCGGCAGCTGATGGCCTCTGGACCCCGGAGTGAGCTCTGCTATATCTGTCGTGGATCCAGATGCTGCTAACAAGGAAACTGTGCCACGCCCCCATTCCGAAGAACTAAAAAAAACAATAAAATAAAAATTTAAATGTGGAATGGCTTCCAGTATGCTTATAGCAGACAACTATTTTCTGAGTAATTATATAGCAGAACTTGATATTTAAACAATTGTGATTCTTTTTTATATACAATAACTGTTACTCATTGACAACAGCTTATGCTGGAGAGGATGTGGGATAAACAGAACACTCCTCCATTGCTGGTGGGAGTGAAAACTTGTGCAGCCACTTTGGAAATCAGTATGGCAGTTTCTCAGAAACTTAGGAATCTATCTACCTAAGACCCAGCAATACCACTCTTGGGCATATACTCGAAGGATGCTCAACCACACCACAGGGACACTTGCTCAACTATGCTCATAGCAGCATAATTCATAATAGCCAAAACCTGGAAAACAACCTAGACGCCCTCAACCAAAGAATGGATAAGAAAAATATTGTACATTTACACATGGAGTTTTACAAAACTATATAAAACAATGATATCAGAAAATTTGCAGGCAAATGGGTAGAACCAGAAAAAAAAATCATCCTGAGTGAGGTAACCCAGATCCAGAAAGACAAACACGGTACGTACTCACACATAAGTGGATACTAGACATAAAAAATAACCAGGCTACAATCCACAGCCCCAGAGAAGCCAGGTAAACAAGGGGACCCTAAGAGGGATGTATGCATTTCCCTGGAAGGAGAAATAGATGCGATCTCCTGGGTAAACGGGGTGGGAGGACAACAGAGGAGAGGGGATGGGGGATGAGAAAATGGGGATCAAGAGTTCGGAGAGGGACTGAGTAGGAGAGCTGTGAGAGGGAGATCTTGATAGAGGGGCCATTAAGGGGTTAGGGAGAAACCGGGTCATTTTGTCAGTTGTAATTTAGCATTCAAGTCGAATCCTTGCTACTACTGAGAGCAAAACGCTTGCCATTGTGGACTCTTCTGAGCAGGAAAGGAACGTATTTCCTATTATTTCCCTATCCACAGAGCATGGCTGATCCTGTAGAATAGTGTATTTTCTCATTTTCTGCTGAGAAAGGAGCCTTTCTTGAACATGTAACTTAGTACCTCAAAATTATAAGGTGCTGAAAGATGCCCCGGCCTTTCAAGGACATGAGTCCACGCACGGTGGAAACTCTTTGATCCCTGCTGACTTCTTAACTGAAAGGTTGGAAGAAATCTTTTGGCACAGGCAGAAGCGGGACTGGTGGATTTTATCATTGGCTCGGAAAGTATTTGTCAAAGCCAACTCATTAGCGCCCCATGGGCAGTGTGTTGCCCTACGGACATAGTTTCTCACGTCGAGAAACTTCTTTAAAGCTAACATCCAAAGATATTTAAGACAAGCCTGCATTTTCTCTAACAGCCCGGCGTCTGCTGAGAAGAAGTGTGGAAGCCTTCTGACTACTGCTTTTTGTTTTATCTTTTACCCCCATGACGTAACTGATATCATGGCGACTCAGTTGGCCGCAAGCTTTTAAGGGCTAAGTCTATTTGCTGGATTGTTTGCACTTCCTGCTCACGAATTCGTGAAAACAACATGGCAGCTGCTCTCAAGAGGCCTACCACAGTGGGCACCAGTGCAGTGACCGCTCTCTACTGAGCTCATGGGAAAACAGCTGCATTCAATGCACCGAGGCGCTTTCTCCTGACATTTTTTCCTGTGGTTTTTTTTTTTTTTCTTTTAAGTAATTTCCATCAGTAAGCTCCCCACCGATAAAAACGGGTGCTTTCCGGCCTAATCTCTCAATTAACTGAAACCAGGAGGAGTGGCGTAGGGAGGTTTTGCAAACTAATTGGTAACTCTGCCAGCTCCAAATCATGATGATGGCTCAAAGGGACAGAGTATTGGTTTGTGTGTTCACAGTGCGCGAGTCTGTACTTCCGTGTTTTCCGATGGTCAGTGTATAGCAGTATATAAAGTATGCGTTAGCTCTGTGGGTTGACAAAATCTTAACTTGAGGTTTGTCACGTGGGTTGACTCCTTTCCCACGTCCTTGATTCTGAACTGCGTAGGGCGTGGTGAAAGTCTGATCACCCAAGGATCTATTTTCTGAGCCTCGTTGGATCCTTTGCAAGGTCCACACAGTCAGAGGCCATGAGGTACTCTAGATCTAAGTCAGATGCAAGAAGGTAAGTGTTCCAGGAATCATCGCTGTGGCAGGGCAGCTGGCAGGCTTATCCATGGCTCAAGACTACAGAGAACTTCAGCCGTAGTATCGGTGGAGCCCATTGGCTGGTAGGTACTGGCAAGCTAAGTGGTTCGGTGTCCTCTGGGGTAACAGTAGCAGCCTTCCTGGACTTTCTATGCTTCTGGTGGCCCAGTGTCCCAATCTAGGTTTGTAGCATATGGCATGCTGGTTAATATTTCATAGAGTTCCTCTTTATTTAACAAAACTGTACTGTTTGTTCTTGGTTTTGAACAGGTAAACACACATATCAGTAAAGTAGGCTCCCTCTCACACCTGATGCATCGGAGTCTGGTGATTAGCTCAGGTGCTCTGGTAAGAGGAGCAGCCCCCGGAGTCAAAATGGTGAGTTTCTGTACAGGCGAACCCAAGTATTTTGGAAGAAAAATGCTTCAGTGGACCCTTTGTTGTGAGTTACACCGCTGCCGTGTAGCAAATGTGTGTGAATGCGGTCCCGTGGAGGAGGTTGGTTACAAGGCTACTGGATGGAAAGGGACCCACGGGGACTCCGCACACCCAAACTGCCGTAACCTTTTCCCCACATGTCGCACAGACCTCCAAGCCTCTGACAAACACTTCTTCCAGAAAACTTTGGATCCCCCGGATGCAGAAGTTCACTCACTGTTCGGCCTCTGGGGGCTGCTGCTCCTACCAGAACACCTGTGTAATCGCCGTGGCTAAAGCAAGACAGCTGTTCAAGCTCCGTGTCGGGGACGGAGATCTGCTGCGCTCAGCTGAGGATGGGGTGGGTGGCCAAGGTTGGCCCTGATTGGATTTGCTGGGATCCCGACACAGCCTAGAGCGCATTAAGATAGCTCTTTTAACGCCTACTCGTCGCTGCTTTGGCTTCCACAGCATTTCCACGAGGCCAGGTAGTTGTACAAACTGGTTACAGAAGCAGTCTCCGCAGGAAACTCTTTCTCCTTGATGCCGAGCCCAGCAGTTGAATCCCTGACCACGTTTCTCTTCTGGACCGCCTGTGGTTTAACTATGCCTTGGTCCCACACAGGTATGAGGCTTGGCCCTGGTTTAATGGTGTTGAGGCCTTTAGGAGGGATCTGGGCTTCTCTTAAAGTCTTGAATTCTTGCTCACACATGGCAGACTGTTCATCACAAGAAAGGTTTACTGTGAAGAGCACTTGGCACCTCCCCGTTCTTGTACAAGCGGTTTTTCTTCATGTTTGTTCCGCACTCTCATAGGTGTCCATGCCGTATAAATCAGCCAATCAATAAATCATTTAGTTACAGCTACCCTCAGTCGGCTCAGAAAAGACTCTGCCGTTTCCCTTTGTATATTGGTCTTCACTGAATCCCCGTTCCACGTCTCACAGACAGGGTTCCAAGTGCGTGGGTACTAAATGAATCAGGATTTGTGACGTTTGCCCAGGAGGACTTAGACCTTAGTATAAATCTGTGGATGTCAGAGAAAGGCAGTGAAGGTCTTTCTTAGGCATATGCAACAGCTCACGCCAAAAAGCAGCTCTTGTTAAATATCTAGCTTCGTTCTGAATCATAAACCAAGTTAAAAACGAAGAACAAGTTGGGCAGGTTGGTGCACGCCTGTAACCCCAGAGTTTAGAAGGATGAGGCAAGAGGATTGCCATGCGTTTAAGACCAGTGTGGACTTACACTAAATTCCTGACCAGTCTGGGCTCCAGAGTAAGACCCTGTCTTAAAACATGAGCAAGAAACCAGAGCACAGAAAACTCTCTGCTCAAATTGTTTCTATTTTGGCCACTTTGCATTCTAAACTCATTCTCTGGGAAAATTTGGCTTTAAAAATGGTCGATCACAGGCCAGGTGTTGGTAGTGCATGAATTTAATCCCAGCACTTGGTGGGCAGAGGCAGGTGGATCTCTGTGAGTTTGAGGCCAACCTGGTCTACAGAGCAGGTTCCAGGATAGCCAGAGCTGTTATACAGAGAAACTCTGTCTCGAAAAACTAATAAACAAACAATCAAATAAATAAATAAGGAAAGAAAGAAATATAAAAATAAAATGATTGATCACTTCATTTCAAAAGCGTACAGGAAAAGTCAGTAAACTTACGCCCATCAACACATGGTAAATGAAGGAACAAATGCGGTTCACAATGAAATTTTATTCAGCTGTAAAAAGGGGGAAATTAACACATGCAGCCGCATGGGTAAAGAGTCAAGATGTGCTAAGTGAAACAAGCCAACCACTAGGGACAGATGCTGGGACTCCTCTCTACCGTGGTACTGAGGGTAGTCAGTTCACAGAGACGGAAGGAAATGGCAGCTATTACCCATTGAGCGACATCTGCGGACAACCCCACGTTGATCACCCTACCTCCATCTCCCAGGTTCTGGGATTAAAGATGTGTACCTCTGGCAAGACTACACCTCTTAATGGCTTCATCACCTCCTAAACAGTGCCACCAACCAAAGACCAAGCATTCAAAGACAGTGTATGGGGGACAGTTCTCATTCAAACCACTACAGTAAGAATTTTAAATATATATTACCAAATTGTGTGGCAATTTTTTAAAAATTTATTTTGTTTTCTTTCTGTTAGGGGGGTCACTTTGTAGCCCAAGCTAGCCTGAACACCTGATTCTTGTGTTTTCTCTTCCCAGGTGTTTATATTACATGAGGGTGTGGCCTTGCCTGGCTCACAAGATGCCTTTAGCTGTACAGAACTTTTTAAAAAAGCCTTCTGTTTTGGAGAAAAGCTGGTTAAGGCTCAGGAAGTTCTAAAGGAAATAAAAATTCCATCCTGTAAAGAAACTTTTTAAGCCAGGAAGTAGACAACTCAAAGGCTTCAGGAAGTCCCTAAAACTAGCCAAATATACTAGGTTCCTCTCTGCCCAAGCACACATACGCAGTAAAGACAGCTGAGAGACACTCTCAAACCAGCAAGACTGCAAATAAGATTCTTAGGCCAGCTGTGCTGCCTAAAAGAGATGAAAAGACACTCTGCAGCCTGTTGAGCTACCAGTACGATCTAGGTGCCCAGCTTTTGTGAGCTGTCATTCCTGCTAAGAGGAACTTTGGTGATGCAGCTGTCTTTGAGTTATTTCTGCTCCTGTAAGTAACCCCTCACTCATAGTCCCATAAGTAACCCCAGTAAAACTCATTGGTTCACAAGTTGTACTTTGGTGAGGTCCCTCCTTTGAGGTATCATTGCTTCTGGGGGAGTAGATGTTTATGTCTCCCCAAGAAGAGTTTCACCCAAGAGTGTCATTTCTATAGCGACTATAGGTTAGCTTTTCTTTTAGGGACTCATTGTGTCTACTTGTGGGTATGTGTACATGAGTATAGCTGTCCCCAGAGGCCAGGCTGTCAAATTCCCTGGAGCTGGAGTTAGAGATCATTGTGAGTTACCTGTTACGGGTACCCAACATTGAGACCCTCTGAAGAGCGGCAAATGCTGTTACATCCCTGCCGCTCACGGTTTCATATTATGCTAATTGCCTTCCATTTATTATAATTACATCCCCGTGGAAAACAAGTGAGAGCTAGTTCAGTAAACCTCCGTTCTGGCTTCTCATCCAGCTGGTAATTGGTAAGTTCCCCATCTTGGCTACAGAGGCACAGCCACCGTTCTGAATGGCTAATGTGTTCCCAGAATTTATGAGCAGCATAGCAGGCGGTGCTGTCGGCTCCTGCTTTCCCCAGGAGAACTGGCTCTGGGGGAGAGCATAAACTAGAGCCCACTGGAACTGCTGGTGCGCAGCCAGCCTCGGGGTGTCCTGCTTTTAGCTCAGCATTTTCACATCTATCAGGGGTAACACGAATAAGGTCTAGGGCACTGCTGCTAGTTCAGCTTGGTACCCACGCTGACACAGACCCCCATGCCTCCCGGGGTGGGGGAGCGGACTTAGGACCGTGCTCCTTTCTCACTCCAAGGCCAGAGTGTAGTAAGTTTCCCGGACCACTGATACTTAACACCTGCGCTCAGGTCACAGGGATGTGGGGCCCCATTTAAGGGTTCTGACACAGGTTCTGGCGTTAGTCACAAAAGGTTTATTTGGATGCACAGTTTGAGGGTACAGCATCATGCTTGGGAAGGCACGGTAACTATTAGACTGTGAGGTGGCTGGGTCACAGTGTGCCCGGGTGCACGGGGTGCAGAAGCAAAGTGTATGAGTCAGGGTTCTCTAGAGAAGCAGAACTGGGAGAATGTGTGTGTGTGTGTGTGTGTGTGTGTGTGTGTGTGTGTGTGTGTGTCTGTCTGTCTGTCTGTCTGTCTGTCTGTGGCAGGGGGAGTACATACACAGGATTACCGTAACAGCCCTGCTATTCCCACAGTGGCTGTCTCCCCAGGGGTAAGCCCAAGAATCCAGACTCCTCAGCTCACAAGGCTGATGGCTCAGCTGATCTTCAGTATATGCCAGAATTCCAAAGAAGTGGGCTCTAAAGTCAGTGAAGGAATGGACTTGCGAGCAAGGTGAGAGCAAACAGGCAAAAAGAGAGTGTTTCCTTCTTCCTTGTCCTCCCTATAGGGGGCCATGAGAAGATGTGGCCGAAATCAAAGTTGGGTCTTCTGACTTCAAACAGTCTGGAGTTTAGGTGGGTCTTCTGGCCTCCGATGAATCAGTTAACTAGAAATCCCTCACAGGTGTGCCTAGCAGCCTGGGTCTTTAGTTCCTGGTGTGGCCAAGTTGACAACCAAGAGCCAACTTTGCAGAGAGATAGGCGCTGTGCTCAGCTCACTTTGTCGTTGGATTCAGTCTCAAATGCCAGGCTCAGGGGTGGGGCTGACCCCATAGGGTGCTTTTCTCACCTCTGTTCAGCACCTCTGGAAATACCAGGCAGATAGATGATCAGATAGATGGCTGGGGGTGTGCCTGTTAGGTGTTTCTAGATCAGTCAACTTCATCAGATAGATGGCTGGGGGTGTTTCTGTTAGGTGTTTCCAGATCAGTCAACTTCATCAGATAGATGGCTGGGGGTGTTTCTGTTAGGTGTTTCTAGATCAGTCAACTTCATCAGATAGATGGCTGGGGGTGTGCCTGTTAGGTGTTTCTAGATCAGTCAACTTCATCAGATAGATGGCTGGAGGTGTTTCTGTTAGGTGCTTCCAGACCCGGTCAAATTGATCAGATCCACCATCCTGCTGTCATGCTTACATACGTGTGTGCTTTTCCTGGGGTAGATGGTCACCTTTTTTTTTTATTAGATTTTAATAGTTCATATTACTCAAGTGTCATGAGGAAACCTGGTCACAATCTAGAATGCTCCTCTCTCCTCCCCACTCCACCCTCCATACCCAGCCGTGTGAATAAACTCACTGGGGTTCTTGGAGGTGGGAAATTAGGGCAGCTATCCTCAACTGTGGGTCATGACCACTTTGGGGTATCACATCCCAGATGTCCTGCATATCAGATATTTACATTATGATTCATTTCAACTGTAGTAAAATTACAGTTATAAAGTAGCAACAAAGTCATTTCAACTCTTATTTTGAAAAGAAGCACTACAGCAGTGGTTTCTCAGTCGTCCTAATGCTACAGCCTTTTAATACAGTTCCTCACGTTGTGGCGACCCCCAGCCAAAAAAAAAAA
>NW_026067898.1:3446994-3447878 GCF_014885135.2 Alexandromys fortis
TTTTTCTCGAGACAGGGTTTCTCTGTGGCTTTGGAGCCTGTCCTGGAACTAGCTCTGTAGACCAGGCTGGTCTCGAACTCACAGAGATCCACCTGCCTCTGCCTCCCGAGTGCTGGGATTAAAGGCGTGCGCCACCATCGCCCGGCACATTACTATGTCATAACTGTAATTTTGCTATTGTTGTGAATCGTAATGTAAATATTTTAGGAGATAGAAGTTTGCCACAGGGGTCACGACCCACACGTTGAGAACCACTGACCTCTAGGTAGTCACTACAAGACTTTAGTCTTGTAGGGAACAGGAAATGCAATGAATCAATCTTTTATTATTGTCAGTGGAGACATTTTTATGGTGCTTTCACAAGTCATCTGACCGGGAAACAAATGTTATTAAATTCTAGCTTGAGTATTCGTAACTAGTCTCTACTGAGTTATAGCTTGTTTGTATATTTAGCAGGGCTTGGTAACAGGAACTGGGTTGCTCTGTTAAGAGACAAGGTAATTCGTTACCTGGGATTCTGAGATGAAAGGAAATAGGCTTTTGACACTGAGCATGGGAGCCATTATCAGCGGATGCCTTTCCTGGAGAGAACACGAGAAGAGGTTGATACAGTGTAACTCCTTAGTTTGAATGGAAACAAGTTGGGGGTTGGGAAGAGGGCTCAGCGGATAAAGCACTTGCTGTACTGGCATTGGGACCTGAGTTTGAATCCCCAGAGCCCATGCCAACTGTGGTAGCAGCATCTCTCTCTCCCAGAGCTTCTAGAGCAGGATGGGGGCGGAGACAGGAGAATCCTGCCACCCCCCAGGTGCACAACCTACTTGTTTGACATATAGGCTGTTCAACAGCAAAGAGACCACGTCTTGAACATCAGGAAGCCCACT
>NW_026067898.1:3448011-3503387 GCF_014885135.2 Alexandromys fortis
TTTTTTTCGAGACCACAAATGAAAGCCAAGAAACTTAAAGAACAAGGGAGACTCTCTCATGAGCCCTGTTGTTGAAAGCTTTCACCGTATGCCACTTCTACCCCAGTGCCATTACATTACCCAGTGTAAGCTCCCAGGAGGTTACAAACGTGGCCAGATTGCTTCTTCGGTAGTTTTCCTGCGCTGCTCCAGGGCAGGTCTTCTGCAATATATCAGGTAAAGTCCCAGACTTCCAAGGTGGGAAAGGAAATATTTTTTTATGAAAGTTGGCACAGAAACTGGGTATTATATTAGAAAGGACCCACTCGAAGGTGGTGTTCTCTGGCAGAGGTAACCACATTCCCTTCCTTGTAACTGGGCTGAGAAGACAGCCCCTGATGGAACAGGATGAGGGAATAGGATGCCAAAACAAATTTCCTGATGCCGGAACTCCAAGCCAGTCATACTTGGGCTGGTAAGTTAACACAGAAAAATCATTTAAATGACTTACACTAGGAAAAATAGAATATGCAAATCAATTAGAAATGTTTTATACACAATCCATAGGCCATTAGAATAGTCTTACTCAGAACTGGCTACTCCTTCGCTTTGACAATCTGAGCTGTTTCACAAAGAAAACTTGAAATGACTTTTAAATCATGTTTCAACTAATGGGTGGTTTAGCATCCTAAAACTAGAAAAAATCAACTACACCTCAACAGCACCTAAGAAATTGATGGTTCAGTTGTTGCCAAGGGATTTTGAGGAATTTTGAAACTCAGATGGCCTGGGAAATACAGCTCCGCCTACAACAAAACCCAAAGGTCAAAACAATGCAACTAGAAGCTGTGACTTGATGCACCTGGAAAGAGGGCGCAGTGGTCAAGGGTACCTGCTCCTCCAGAGGACAGGTTCAGTTCCCAGCGCCCACAGCAGCCCTCACAGCACAGGGCTCATGAGCACCTGTAACTCAAGCTCCAGGGGATCCAGTGTGCTCTTCCGGCCTCTAGGCTCCACACACGTGCACACACTCACAGACAGACAAACATAGGCTCTTCCGGCCTCTGTAGGTGCCACACACATGTACACACACAGACAGACACAAATGGGTTCTTCTGGCCTCTGTGGGCTCCACACACAAGTGCACACACTCACAGACACACATGGGTTCTTGGAGCCTCTGTAGGCTCCACACACACGTGCACACACTCACAGACACACATGGGCTCTTCCGGCCTCTGTAGGCTCCATACACATGCACACACTCACAGACAGACACACATGTGTTAAAAATAAAACTCTTTTGAAAAAGAAATATTGGGGCTTGAAAAATAGTAACATAGAAAATACAATATTTTTCTTTCAGAATGATATGATACCAGATATGATAAAGTATGGTAACTGGTTGATCTATTTTAATTTCTCATAATGTACATAATTTAAAGGATTTTTTGGCATTTAGAGTAATATTTCCTCCTTGAGGAACATTTATATATTTGTTGAAGAAAATCAATGTTAATTCAGGAAATTTGCAGATAATCAAAGAATACAAACCTTAAAATCTCCCTGAATTTCATTCCTCAAAGTTTTTGTTATATATTTTAATATCTATAGCTATATATAAAAGCATACTCTATGGGACACTCTGTATTAAACGATTAAAATCCATATCTGTCCGCATGCATATATAACATATTCTAGAACTGTGTGTTTCTATAACTATATCTGTATTTGCATCGCATCCACAATTATGTATCTATCCTGACATCTTCTATCATTTATCTCATAGTTCTGATGATATACTTTTACAACATCATGTAATAACCCCTGTTGGATAATAACTGTGTTTTATGTGTGTGTGTGTTTTATGGTGATTATAAGAATGAGATCCATGGTCTTGTGCATGGTAGGTAAATGCTCTTTCATAATTTACATTCCTGCCTTGCTTGGTAACTTCAAATTTTTTCAATCTATCATGAACGTTTCCCTATGCCATTTTCTTTTCCTTTTGTTTCGTCCAAATCATTTCAATAGTTTATGCTTACATATCATGTACCAATATCTGATTCTTCACTGGGGAACATTCACAGGTACAGAACTCTGGGTTAAGGTAAAAGAGTTCTGCCCTTTGGTGGACCCTTTGTTCTGCAGACAGCTCACTTCTATTTCTCCCATAGAATTTGACAGGCCTGCTTCCCTGCCTCATGCCAAAAATTATTTTAAGATTTTATAGGCTCTACTTAATATGAACAACTCAAAGTACCACACACACAGATGCACCCACACAAAGATACACAGACACACACAGAGACTCACATACAGAGCCACACACAGACATAGACACACACAGACACATAGACTCATGCACAGCACACACACATGGACACGTACAGAGACACACAGACACAGAGACACACACAGAAACAAACAGACACACACAGACATAGACACACAGACACAGAGACATGCACAGAGACTCACAGACATAGACACACACAGACATAGAGACTCATGCACAGACACACACACACACAGACACACAGATATAGACACACAAGACACACAGACACACACAGACATAGACACACACAGACACAGAGACTCACGCACAAAGACACACACATAGAGACAAACACACAGACACACACAGACATAGACACACACAGACACAGAGACTCACGCACAGAGACACACACACAGAGACAAACACACTGACACACACAGACATAGACACACACAGACACAGAGACACACACGGACACACACAGAGAGACACACAGACACAGACACACAGAGACTCATACACAGAGACACACAGACACACACACAGACAAAGACACACACTGTAAATAGCCGTTGTTCTTGCTGAATTCTGCGACTTAAGTCACGAGAATCTTCAGGCTACCCCTGTGACTTTTCCAGTCCTTCCATTTCCCCAGCCACAGGGCCTCCTCACCACTCCTCCAACCTGCCACCCACCTCAGCCCTATGTTCCATTGTGTCTGGGACTCTCCTGACCCTTACCTTCACCTTCTCCACAGTTTCACTTGAGCATTGGCAAAGCCCCTCCAGCAGGAGTGTGTGTGTGTGCGGGGAGAGCCTGCACTTCATTTGGGAAAAGATTATTGGCTCTTCTTAATAGGATATCGAAATAGAAAGTGATTTGAGCACAACTTAAAACGTCGAATGTGGTAGGTATTACTGGGATTGCCTTGCTTGCTGAAGAGTCAAGCATTAGGTCTAGAGATGAACGCTTGTCTAAAACTTGCCTACCAGGCTTGAGGCTGCAGGTTCCATCCCTCACCCCACCAACAAAGGCAAACAAACCTTCTACCACCTTTTTTTTTTTTTTTGAAGATTTGTGTAATTTCCCACGCTGCTAATGTCTCGTCCCCTGAATGTCCAGTCCCATCACTGCCAAACTATTTAAGGAACGTTTTTCCGCATCCCAAGAATGTATGGGCATTGGGCTGCGTCAACCTTCTCATTTTTATTTTCATTTGTTTGCATGTAGAAAACACGACAGATGCTTCGGGAAAATGAGATTACGATCACAGATCAGTCAACATCAAAATGAAGTATTAGATATGGTGGTGTTGAAAGTGCTTTGGCTGCTTCTGCAGTGTGCAATGGTTTCTGTCAATGACACCCAACAGCCATGGGTGGTTGTGAGGATGAGGTGAGAGGAAGGATGAACAACACTTTGAACCATGCCCAGCACGGAGTAACTTAGCCTCACGTTTCTCTTCTCCGCATCTTAATTGTTCACGGCTGTTGCCCTGCAGTTAGATTCACCTCTTTTCCTTGCCCTAGTCCGTCCTCCCTCCCCCTCCCCCAGCCCCCTGACATCCCAGCACCCCCCCCCCCACTTGACATCAAATTCTCTTTTACTTCTGGTTGGCTACGGATCTTCAGCCCCACCCATCTAAGTTGTTTAGGAAAGCATTTCCTAAACAGATCCCGTTTCTTTCCTAAGTATGCTGGTGCCAGCCATTAAGATAAACAGTCTTTCCTCCCCCACCCCTAAGTACTTGAAGATTTATTTAAGTTACAGATACAGCCCGGATTCAGATCACGTTTCACCCCCACGTCCCAGATAATCTGGCTACAGTTTACTTATTGACCACACGCGTGCTTCTTTGCTTTGTTAGAGGCGCACACGCTCCTGGCAAGCCTGCATGTCTACATTTGGTTCTCACTCTGGGGCAGACGTACCAGGTGAGCAGCTGCCGCTTCGCCTCCTCCACCAGTGTCTTTAAAGCTGTAGAATCCTTCCTTTACTTAAATGCTTCTTGTGAGACTGTCGTGACCATTTGATTTTAAGTCAAGAAACAAAGTCAGAATTATTCATCACTCTAGAGAGTTCAAATTAAAACTGGTAATAAAGTCAAGTACAAGGCCACCATAAGGAGACAATGGGGAACAGAACTGTCTAGAAGGAGCTGGCACTTGAGGTGCTGTGTATTTATACTGCACCAAGATCACCTAAGTTTTGTCTGATTGAGCTAAGAAATGTACATTTTTTTTACAAAGGAAAATAACGTCTTTCAGACGCTTCTGCACTATTATGCTGATCTAGCAATAAAAATATGGGGTCTCTTATTTTAGAACCTGATCAAGTGAATACATGAAACAGTAATATATGCAGAACTGGGTTTGGTGGTGATGCCTATAATCTCAGCACTTGGAAAGCTGGGAAAGTTTGAGTATGAGTCTAGCGTATGATGCATAGATAAGACCCTGTATGAAAACACAGCAAGCATATTCCGTGTGTGTGTGTGTGTGTGTGTGTGTGTGTGTGTGTATACAGACGACAATCTTTTTCAGATGGCATGACATGTTTTAAATCATTCCCCAGAGAAGGAGTGGAAAAGCTGAATTACTTCGAGACCATTTGAGGCTCAGCAAACAGTGGTTTCTATTGGCAGAGCCATGGAAGTATAGCAGTGTATGGGTACCAGCGTGATGTGTGCATGGGTGTGCCTGCAGGAAGGGTGCACCTTTGCCACACCAGGGGGGCTGTATTGATGATATGGAGGCAAGGTCGAAAGGAGGCTTTTCTTTCTTTGTCTGGCTGAGGGGAGATGTGGGATGTGTTTACTTACCTTGTAGGGCATTTGGCATGAGCACTGCTTTGGCAGGTCAGTCTTCACTCCCTGTATTATCCAGGGATTCATCAGCGCCCATTGTGTGTCTCCTGGTGTTGACCAGTTAAGAGAAATGTCCTGAAAATTTACCCTCCTTGAAAGGAAGAAGAAAGGTGAAGGGTATCTATACCATTCAAGAGCTGTTACCTAGCAACAATGATTGAAGACAAGCATTGCTATGATAAGGTCAGAACAGTTTACCTTCTTGCCTGCTACACCCTGTCTGGGCAGAACTTGCCAGCTCAGTTATTCGTATTCTAGCAAAGAAGGCTATTTCATTTATGATGTGAAATGAAAGCAATTTAGAAGTATCAGGAAAAAATGAAGATGCAGAGAAATGAACAGTGGCAGCAGAGAAAAAAGTCAAGAAGAGAAGATGGAAGGAAGGAAAGAAGGGAGGAGGAGAAAAGAAGGAGGGACAAAGGGGCAGAAAATTAGAGAAGACAGGGAAACAATTAAGAAAGAAGAAGACAAGGGAGAAAGAAAGGGACAGAGATGTGTTCTGTGGAAGATGGGAGCTAAGAATTTATTCCATATTCACTAAAGAAATGGAACCTGGAAGCAGAAGGTGAATCAGTTACTTAGCTGCTTTGTCATGAGGGCAAGTGCTGTACCATGGTACTATTGTTAAAATCTCAGAGCCCAAAACATTCCCTAGAGCAGGGTAGATCATCTATAGGTATTTGCTGAATGAATAAACTCATGGTTTTCATAAAAACAGTCTGCTTTGTCTTTGTGTCCTATATCTTAAAAGCAAACGTTAAATCCCCATCACCCAGAAAGGTAACGCGTAATTGGAAAGGCTGAACTGACTGGATTTTTGGAAGTGAATCAGTTTGACTTGAATGGAGATGTTGTGCACATCACAACTGCTTTGACTCTTCTTTTCAACTAGAAAAGTAAGTCCTAGAACCCAGAGAATTTGTCACTTCTCTGTGCAAACCCCTCCACATGCCATTTGCAGAAAGCTCGTGGATGGTCTCCTTAGGAAGGAAAGGTACCGCCACAGAAGTTGTCATAGCCAAAGCCAGAAAATGCTTCACTGGCAGCCACCAAGACTATCGCTAAATGGTGAAATCCCGGAGTTACTTTCCTGGCTTTAAGGTGGACATAAACTCTTACACAAAACAGGATGTGCAATAATTTATTATCTAATTTCTTTAACAAAAACCTATGAGGAGTATAGGCAAGTGCACAGGTGAGTCCAAGGAGTGAAGAGACCCAATATAGTAGCTGCCATGAAACCTGGAATGCTTCGAAGCTTCCACATGGTACAAGGATGCGGGGTTTTCTTTTGAATGGAAATGAGATGATGATTTCAAGAGCAACCAATAATAATTGCTAACATTTATTAATATTTAGCAAGCACTACTGTAATTGCTTATACATTTTAGTTTAGTTTTCATAGCAACCATGTGCAGTCAAGGACTGTAATATTGTCCACTCCTAGGGGAGGAGATGAAGACTGAGAAAGAAAGGTTAAGACCTTTGCTCAGGGCTACCCGCAGAATTGATGCCTTCAGCAGTTAGGGACAGTACAACAATGTGGTGAGTCAGCGAAGACAGAAGTCCTCAGGAGTGTGCCGGAGGCGAGTCCCAGGCATAAAGTGCTCACTCTGATTAGAAGCTCTGTAACCGCTCCCGGCTGCGTGCGCTGTCATCCTCTCAAATTATTTTTTGTAAAAATTGTCATCGTCTCAAATTCTTTGTAAAAAAAAAATTCTCTTGTCAACATTTTAAATGAAAATAGCACAAACGTTTATCTTTGGATGTTGTGGATGCAATTGAGCTTGAGATCAAGAAAAAGATCAAACATGGTGGCAGAATTCAAGAAACCTGGAACAAAAGGAAAATTCAAGACACAGGTTTGGACAATAGGAGAGACCTCGGAGATAACCAGGTACCTTCAGCAAATGCAGACTACGCAGCTGATAAAACAAACTCAAGGCATTACTGAGTGAAGGTTCTGGAATGCTCTTTTCTGCGAGTGCTAAGATTTGGAAGTTGTGTTTCTCAGTCAGCATAAAAAGGATTGCATGATTTCCTGCTTTGTGGCCACAGCGCTTAAAAGATTTTCTGCCCACACTTGCTAGCTACTCCTGACCTGGATAACTTTCCCTAAAGAAGATTCTACAGAATAGAAAAGTATCTATTCACATTTAGACTGGGGTGACTAGTTGTTGATGGTGGGAACAGTGAGCACAGAAGAGTTAGGACACACCCGTCAACCCTGACACACTGAAAACTGATAGGAGCCTGTACAACTAGGGGTGATCAGGTAAAGGGTGTGGTTCTAAAGGCAAGGCCGACTTGGACTACCACAATGAGGAAAGGACTCTTAAGATTATCTTAGTTATCGGCTTGAGTGGAGCAAATGCTGCTTTTGAGAGAAGGATTGTGTTGACTTGGAGAGAGGGAGGCCAGTGGTATGGCCTGGTGAAGAGAGCCTGGCATAAATGGTTGGAGTAGGACTTGGGGTCTAAAAATCCTGGCTCAATCCTTAAAGGACCTCACTAAAACTAGAAAAGGTAAATCTTATTCCAAGGATTCTTATGCTTCTTCAGGAAGCATGAGTCTGGGGAGGCTGAACACCAGGACTCTGGGTACATCCTCCTGCTGGGGCTTGAGCTGGGCCTCCCTGAAGCTCTGATATGAGGGTCACAGTGGGTGATTCCCAAGAGCTGATTGTTTGCTTCCCTTCACCCCACTAGAGATGGATCACATTGCATTGGGAAAATGTGCTGTGAAATTTACAATCCATTCTTTTTTCAGATCAAATTCTCTCTCTCTCCCTCCCTCCTCCCTTCCTATTTTGTTTTGTTTTGTTGAGACTCACTATGTAATTCAGGCTTTCCTGGAACTCGCTATGTAGGGCAGGCTGGCTGGAATGCACAGAGATCTATCTGCCTCTGACATGCTGGGATTAAAGGAGTGTTCCACTACATCAAACTCATATCAGATTCTTAAAGAACAAAAAGTTGCTGTGGTAGGAATAAATAATACATATTCTAGTCTTCATTCATTCTCATTCATTCCCACAATCTACATTCATTGAACATCAAATAAAATATTATGCTACTAGGAACCAAGCTTATCTTTTTGTGTTTGGTTGATGTTATTTATAACATCCTCCAGTTCCATTCATTTTTGGCATTAGAAACAATACTTCATTATTTTTGGCAAAACAGTATTCCACCATACATATACAACACATTTTTTTTATCCATTCATCTGCTGCAGGCACCCATGTTGACTTCCTGTCTTGGCTATTGTGCAGCATGGACCATAGATAGTTCATTGGCATGAGAATTTCAATATATTCAGGCAGGATGGCAGGATCGTATGGAAAATTTAGTTTTAATTTTTGGGAAGCCTCCATATTATTCTCACCAACAGTGTGGAAGTATCTATTTCTTCACATTCGTTCCAGTGTCTGTTGTTCTGTGATTTTTAAATTGTAGTCATTCTAAACAGGTATATACACCAAACTGGTTAAAGACACACATCAGATTTTAGAGTGTGTGGTGGTTTGAAAGGAAATGGCCCCCAAAGGAAGTAGCACTATTAGGAGGCGTGGCCTTGTTGGAGGAAGTGCATCACTGTGGGGCAGGCTTTGAGGTCTCCTATGCTCACGAAATCACCTATTCTCACAATCATTTTTGTTGCCTTCTGGTCAAGATGTAGCCAGCACCATATCTACCTGCAGCCACCATATTCCCTGCCATGATGATAATGGACTAAACCTCTGAAATTGTAAGCCACCACCACGATTAAGAATTGTAAGAATTGCTGTGGCCATGGTGTCTCTTCACAGCAATAGAAACCTAACTGAGACAGAGCATCTCGGCACAGCAGGGCGTTCAGCATCCTTCTAATCTGCTACACACTGTATGAAGTGCTAAAAGGGAGGACCTTAATTAAGGCTCAAAGCTTAAATGACAGGAAGAGAGAGGCTCATCCTCCCTCCCGATTTCATCAGCAGGCATTGCATGCATGCATTGAGACATCCCGCTGCATCCTATAAATGTATGCAATTATCATTTGTTAATAAAAAATCAAAATAAACCTGGTGGTGGTAGTGTATGCCTTTAATCCCAGCACCTGGGAGGCAGAGGCAGGTGAATCTCTGAGTTCCAGGCCAACCTGGTCTACAGAGAGAGTTTCAGGATTGCCAGGGCCACAACAGAGAAACCCTGGCTTGAAAAAAAGCAAACAAAAATAAAATAAAAAAATAAAATTCCATGCTGAGGACACCAAGATGGGTGGAGCTTAGCTCTTCTCTTCACAAGTGGTCTTGCCCCGTGTGGGTCACATCATGTTGTCACGTGATTCAAACGCTTTCAGATTGGACAAAAAGTCACCACATACATACCCCACTATGCTTCCACTTCAGAATCCTCCTGGGACAGAGTAGCTTCATTTAGCCTCCTCAAACCTGTGTGCCTCAGAAAGAAAGAAAGGGCCAAACCTTTAGTTAAATAATGCCAGGCTATAGCCAGGTGGCGGCCTTTAATCCCAGCACTCGGGAGGCAGAGGCAGGCGGATCTCTGTGAGTTCGAGGCCAGCCTGGTCTACAAGAGCTAGTTCCAGGACAGGAACCAAAAAGCTACAGAGAAACGCTGTCTCAATAATAATAATAACGACAACAATGCCAGGCTATTGTTTTGTTGTTCCCACAGCCCATCTCAAGGCCTTAACCGTGAGGGGCTCATCCTGCATGTCATGGGCTCATCCCACAGTGGCTCACAGAACAGTCTAGCAATAGTGTTATTTAGTTTTACGATTCTATTCTGATAACAAGTGATATTTTTACTGGGCAAGAAAGACACATAAGGTGCCTTGTGTCTTAGGTGGTTTTAAGCCTTTCCAGGTTAAAGCATTTTTTATTTTGTTACTAACCACATTAGGTTTTTCTCTAGAAGTCTTCTTTTTAAGGTGAGCTTGTGAAGACAGGAGGTGAGCCCTAACTGCTCTGACAAGAACAGACGAGCTGTGGCTGTTCACACAGATTCAGTGTGCATTCCATGCCTTTTCCACCCAACAGAGCCAGAAGGGGACACACGATTTCAGTCATTTGTGGTATGAAGCATCCACATTTTGGGTTATCCTTTCTTAATCCTTAGATTATAAGTCCTAAATTCCCTGCTTTGAACTGAGCAAACTCAGCAGCACTAAATTTAGAAAACAAAACAAAAGTCCCAAACCAAACTAACCAAACAAAATCCATGAGGTTTTTTTGTTTGTTTTATTTTGGTTTGTTTTTAGAAAGAAGTGGATGTTTCTGGAGCATATTCAGATCATTGCACTAACAAATCTTTAATTGGGGGCAGTAGGTTTGGTTTTAGTTGCTTGGTCTTTGTGTTTGTTTGTATAATGTGTATCTACCAACAAACGGCGCATGTACAAAACACAGTAAATTTGTGGTTCCTTCTGTCTGTTGATGCTATGAACCAACACTGTCCTGCCATGTTAACACTCGTGTGGACTCTAATTAGAACCACATTGTGATTCTTCGGTCAGATCAGGACTGTCTCATCAGAGGTAGGAAGACAGCAGTGTTGATAATGTGTTTGGAAACTGGCTGGAAAGCTTCTCTTCTTTGCCTAGGTACAGTAAAGGCTACAACCTGAAAGCCTTGCTTGCCCAAGGACAGATGACTTCTTGGGATGCTGGGGGTTGTTGTTCAAGTACTACAACAAGCCATGTGTTTTCACATCAGTAAACAAGGGTTGTTGCCCCACAAGGGATGTGCTTCCTCACACATAGGTGGGAGGACGTAGGCAGAAAGTACATCAGGATGTACACTTGCCCCCAGCTGGACAAAGGTGGGAAGTGCCATAGCCGTGTGTGTGTGTGTGTGTGTGTGTGTGTGTGTGTGTGTGTGTTGTGAGCACCCGACTGACCTAATTCAGCAATCGTTCTCTAGGAATTCCTGGTATGGACCTGGTCAGTGTCCATCTTGCTGGCCGGTATTAAATAAAGCTTGCTTTAATTTGACAATCATGGATTTAGTCTTTCTGCTCACAATTTTCTGGTTTGACAGTGCTGTTCCAACGGGATCCCAAGCCTCCACGATTCTCGATGGTCTTTTGCCTCTCTCCTCTCTCACCCGAAATTACTGTCAGTAGCGAAGACATTCCCAGGTTCTTCTGAGAGAGGACAGTGACTTAAACTACAAATGTTTTATTGAATTGTTTCAACCTTAAAAAATAGCTTTAGAAAATCTTAGTATGACCAGCAGAGAGACAGCTAAGTGAAAATTTAGCTAGAGTCAACTAGACTTTACATATGTGTAGAGGGAGGAAGAAGAGAAGCAAGAGAAACCTCGGCTGTGTGTGATATAAAGTGTGATGAACAAAAGGTTTGGGGAACTTGTGTAACATGGAAATACCTTCTTGAGCCCCAGAGTCCCGTTTAAGTCTGTAGTTTCATTTTGTCCTGTTCCTCTTGTATGTTTTCTCATACTATGTTAAACATCTACCTCTATCAGACACTTCCATGACGTTTTGACAATGGCCGCCTTTAGACACATCTCAGGTTCACGAGAACACCTTCTGAATTAGTTGTATTGGTGAGCTGATGAAAATGAAACAAGCAGAGAGAATCCTGGTGACAGTGAGGACAAACCTGGAGAGTTGTGTGTTGAATTCCAAGCAGGCTCATGCAGATGTGTAACCGTGTCTATGGAACTGGCCTGAGAACCTGACGGTACTTGCTAGCATTAGCCTCGGGGCGGATCAGGAGTCTGAACAACACTCACAAGTAACACAGCAATGGCCCTGGAAAAACATACAGTGGCTGGAGACCACCTCAGGCCGCGGGTTTCAGAGGGAGGCTGTTCAGCAAATCGTCTGTTCCACTCCACGTTGATGTAGTGTTTAGTGTCTAGGGCATTTTGTTTACAGAGAGGCAAAGAACAGGCGGTGCCAGAGGAAAACTGGTTGGAGTGGGACCATGAAATACAAGAAGGGGATGAAAATTGAAAGCATTAGGGTCCTTGTAAATAGTTTCTTGCTTTATTATTCTGAAGCTTCTTTTCTTTGACTCTGTCTATAAAGGCAGCTAATATTAGGTGGGTGTGGTGGTTCAGGTCTGTGGATCCCAGCAGTTAGATGATGTAGGACTGAGGATCGGGAGTTCAAGGTCACTCTCAGCTACCTATCAAGTTCGAAGTAACCTGAGTTACGTGAGACTTTGCTTCAGAAAACAAGACAAAACTAAACTAAAATTAACTACAATAGATAATATTCTTAAAAACGATAACTTTAGATCTTAAATTGCATCGTGTTTGGTGGGGTACCGCTAAGTCACTGTGGAAAGACCTTATCCATCTTGTTATAAAGGGTCCCTGAGTGGATAAGACAAGGTGAGACTCCTGGTAAACCCGAGAGACTCCACCACCACCACCACCACCAAAGGTCTATCTGCTATCAACATAAAAACACAACTCTCACATCAAAGAGCATAAAAAATAGTTTATTCTGCAGTCAAAATTGTATAACCATGACCCAGAAATATAGGTTTTGGATACCACACATCCATGTTCCAATGTGGAAGCAGTTTCATAAAGTTTTTATAATAAGAGAATAAACAAAGCCCGAAGTCAAGGTGCTTTTCAGAGACATTGGTGGAAACTTTAAGTATGCACTTACAAGCAGGCAGAAAAATCTCAGCTGTAGGCCTCAGATGCTACCTGAAGACTCGTAGCCCTTTGGTTGGTAGAAACTACAGTTTTGTTAAGTTAATCCACTACAGAAAGTTCTATCCATTAACCACAGTCAGCCAGAGGTGGGCGATGGGTGGCTATTTAAAGGCTAAAGACAGCCCAAGATAAAGCGTAATTAGACTCCGGGCCTGCAACATTCCAGCCTCCCGTGGTCACTGAAGTCCAATCAGTCCATCAATCAGACTTTCCGGTTTCCTCTTGAAGACAGAACTGCTTTCTGGAAACTTTCACAATGAGAACCCACGTTAGAAACGAGATCCGGCAGAGGAAACAATAGATGTTATCACTGACGCAAGTTCCCCGGAGACTAAGGCTAAGCGGGGGTTGCTAGTTTGACCCCACTAGCCATGACAGGTCTGAGTCCTGGCCCACTGGGTTTCCTCTGCGGGCTCCTCAGGTGATGGCACACAGCACCAAGAGCTCTGAGTTCCAGACTGTCCAAAGACCTTGCTTCACTCACAGGAGTTGCTCTTCGCCTGGACTGCCCCCGATTGTCATCCTAGGGGGAACGGATGTCTTCTCTGTCTAGACATTTGTGGCTACTTTGCCTTCAGACAGAGCTCGTCACAGCATCTTCAGCTCCAGGGTCCCCGCATTCATTCATATTCTCTCTCTCTCTCTCTCTCTCTCTCTCTCTCTCTCTCTCTCTCATCTCTTGCGAGTCTTTTCTTGCTTGGAGGGTTTCATGCTGTGCTGGGCACAGGCAGCCTTCAAACATTTTTTTTTCCCTTGAAAAATTTAGCAAATGTTTGCCTTTTCTATTTCTAGCTGTAAAGCAGATACAGCACAGATTTCCTCGTGATTAAGCTGACCTTGAGAGCACACAAAGGTCGAGCACCAGCGGAACCAGCCACCTTTCCCCCTCTCTTTCTCCAAACAATTTATTTCAAATCCAGGTAGTTAGTAGCCTTAGTGATAGAATAGCCATACTGTCTGTAATAATTTACAAATGCAAAAATGGAAATATAACAACATACTTTAGATCTATATATGAAGTGAAAAAATCTTAATTCCCTTTGTTCAGGAGAGAAAAAAAATAAATTTAAATTTAAGGGAAAACAGGAAATGTATGGATGCTTTAGGAACATTGCATTTGTGAAAACAAACAAGCAGAGCACATTCCCTCATAGATGGAACCTAGAAATTTCTGTTTCTTTAGTGCCGTGGTTCTCAACCTTCCTAACCATGCAATGTTTTAATACAGTTCTTCAGGTTATAGTGACCTCAACCATAAAATTATTTCCTTTGCTACTTCATGACTGTAAGGAATCATGATGTAAATATCTAATATGCAGAATATCTGCTCTGAGACCCCTGGGAAGGTCATTTGACCCCCATATGAGTCGAGACCTACAGTTTGAGAACCCATTCCGTAAAACGGCAATAGTTCAATAGAAGCCTTTGGTAAGTGTTCCACGAGGAGAAGTTTTCCCTCTAGCTGTGACTGTTCTCCTCTCTGCTCTTGTCTCTGTCAAAGCCCACTGAGAACTGTTCTATACACTTCTGCTTTCTTCTTAAACACTTCAGGGGCCATCTTAGTCGACCGCCGGCCTGACCACATTCTTCAGAGAAAAAGATGCTTGCGAGCAAGATGCATACCAGGTGTAGAGCATGACAACCCCTCTAGCCTCCTGCCACACGCGACATCTTTAGCCACAGGTCATGCTCACTACATTGGTGATGTGCTCAGTCTGACAGCAGCCAGTCCTTGCACTCTGCACAAGTCTGCCAAGAGTGGTCTCAGAGATACCATAGCTAAAGCGTTGGGACCTAGAAGAGGAAACACAATGTTCTGAAAAAAACAAAACAAAGCATGTGCATGGATGATGTGAAAGGAGAAAATAAAATGAAAATATGAACCTGTAATTTGGTGACAGGGAACGACAGAACATCACTTGCGAGCAAAGAGTTATTTCAAAGGTACACTGTGAAGCCCTTGGTAGCTTTGTAACCTGCCCCGTTCATTATTTTTCATCCACCAGTCTTTCAAAACCTCACCTTTCAATTACCCTCACTTTCAATTACATGCAGAAATGGTTTGAAGAAAGCAGGCATGGAGCCGGGTTTCTGGGGCAGTTTCATCCAAATCCTTTGAAAAGAAATGTGTTCTCTGCAGTTTTTTTTTTTATTTGTTTTTTTGAGATAGGATCTCATGTAGCCCAGGCTGAGCTCAGACTCGCTATATCTCTAAGGAGAGCCTTGAATTTCTGTTCCTCCTTTCTTTGCTTTCTGAGGCTAGGATTACAAGTGTGCACCAACACCTGGTATAGGCGGTGCTAAGGCGCAAACCCAGGGCAATGGTAGGCAAGTGATCTACTAGCCACGTTCCAGCCCTAGATGACTTAAGGATCTGGGTCAGTGCTTGTCTTAGTTAGGAGTACTGCTGCCGAGATAAAATATCATGTCCAAAATCAACTTGAGGAGGAAGGGTTTGTTTCATCTTATGGCTTACGGCTTATTATCCAAGGAACTCAGGGCTTAGGAACCTGGAGGCAGGAACTGATGCAGAGGTCATGGAGGAATGCTGCTTATTGGCTTACTCACCAGGGCTTGCTCAGCCTGCTTTTTTATAGCATCCAGGACCACCATCCCAGGGATATCCTATATCAATCATCAGTCAAACAAATGCTCCACAGACTTGCCCACAGGCTAACTCCGGACATTTTCTCAATTGAAATCCCTCTTCCAAAATGCTCACGGCTGTATCAAGCTGACATAAAACCAGCCACTCTTGAGTGGGTTACCCTGAATTTTTCCTTTCCAGCGGAAATCTCACTGTAACATAAACAAGAGCTTAGTTGATGTCCCTCAGTAAATCTACACGGTTGGCTACTGTGCTGGTTTTTCTATGCTGTAGAGAAAACCTATTAGAATTTATGTTTTATAACAGTCTGCACCCTGATTTGCTTGTTGTGTTATTGACCATAATCTAAAACTGCTTGGTACTTAGAAGGTGAAAACTAAGGACTCAATGAAAAAAAAAAATGGATTATTTTCCCAGAACAACAATATTTTGGTACCTTTCTCAGAGACTGTATTCTACTTCATCTCCAGAAAAACTTGTATTGTTTCTTCTATGTCCTGTTCAGTTTGACCCTATTAGACACACACTGTAGATCTGAATGGGTTCGGGTTTCAATGTGTTAATCAGCTTCATCAACACCATAATCAGAAACGTTAGAATAAACAGTTCTAATGGACACTCCCCTCCAAGGCCTTCTCAGGAACCAATACCTATTTTTATTCAAAGGAGATCACATTTTCACATGCAAATTAGAAGTTTTTACTTTTAAAAGTAGGAAAACCAGGAAATTCAACAAGAGGAATGATGTTCTTGTAGAATATTTAATTGAAATTTTTTTGATGATTACTAGTGAAATGTTTTGACACTGGAATCTCTGTCAGATGAAATGGAGAGTTTATAGAAATGTTTAGCTAGTCAACGGCTCAGTGGCTAAGGATGTTTACCACCAGGCCTGATGATGAGGGTTAAATTCCCAGGACCACGTGGTAGAAAAAGAGAATCTAGGCCAGAGAGATGGCTCAGCTGTTAAGAGCATTGCCTGCTCTTCCAAAGGTCCTGAGTTCAATTCCCAGCAACCACATAGTGGCTTGCAATCATCTGTAATGAGGTCTAGTGCCCTCTTCTGGCCTGCAAGCATACACACAGAAAGAATTATTGTATACATAATAAATAATAAATAAATATAAAAAAAGAAAAAGAGAATTTATTCCCACAAATTTTCCTCTGACCTTCCCATGCCCATGTGGATACATACACACTGTAAGTAAATGTATTTTTTTTTAATTATAGAAATTTTATATTAGAAGAAGATGGATTTCCCCATGTGATCATTATATGTTGTTTGCTTAAGTGCACCATATTTTGTCTCTATCAGGCCATGAGAAAGGATAGGTAATTTGCTCTCTCTACTTTAAAATAACTTATGATGTTACAGCACACAAATATTCATAGCAGCCTTATTTATAAGAGTTAAAAGTAAAAATTCAACAATTGGTAGATGAATATACAATATTAGATATATCCATACAGGATAATATGTATCAGCCAGATGAAGCAATGAAGTACTGATATATTCCCAAAGATTCATTGTGCAAAGTGGAAGAAGTCAGTGGCAAAGTCCACACATAGGTTGCATGTGCAGACAGAGTTTTCCCATTCTGTGAGTTGCTTCCAAATTACCACACAGAGACTTACATTAATTGTAAATGCTCAGCCAATAGCTCAGGCTTATTATTGAGCTGGCTCTTACATTTTAAATTAACGCATATTTCTTATTTACGTTCTGCCGAGTAGTGGTACCTTTGTTAGCATGGCACATTCATCTCCTGCTCCCTCTGCATCTGACTGGCTACTCCTGAGTCTGCCTTCTTCCTTCCAGCATTCTCCTAGTCTGGCTCGCCTACCTAACTCCTGTACAGCTATTGGCCAATCAGCTTGTTTATTAAACCAAGCACAGTGGTACATCGTCACAGTGTACAAAGGGGTTATTCTACAGTATGTGTGTCTCTTTATATAAACAGATGTGTGTACATCCAGAATAGACACGTTATATAGATGAAAAACCATTTTGGGTATCTAGGGTGCAAGGCTTTGTTTTAGGATGCTAAAAATGTTCTAAAATGATTGTGATGATTACTCACAGGTGTGAGTAGGCTTTGAACCACCACATTTAAAGGGTGCACTTCACAATGTGTAAACGACACCTCAATGCTGCTGTCATTGCAACAAATATGTCTGAGAAATTAGTACAGGATGTCACAGTTACTTTTGCTACAGCAGATCAAACTGTCCCTCTTGGGCATTGGGTCTCAATGGGCTGAGTGCATTCATTGTCCTTCAGAAGGACGATAATAAAGAGACAGGAATGGTAACTGCGTTAGAGAAGAAACAAACTCCTGGTCAAGAGAAAAGAATCTCTGGCCTGGGTAAGAGCCAACACTGCAGCTGGACAGGGAGCACCCCTGGGAAGGCGGGCTCACCTTAAGCCATGCTGAAGACATAGGCGCTGTAACTAGTTCTTAATAGAATACTGTCCATTCCTTCCCAGAATCCTCAGCCCTGGTGCAGAAGCTTGCACAGACACAGAGGATCCTTATTTAGGCCCCCTTTGCAAAGTTACTGAGAAAAGGATAACTTCTCTTTTGATGTCACCTAAGCTTGCCCCTTTAGGCCTTCCCTCAACATTGTAGGATACCTTCTTCTTTCTCTTTCTCCCTCCCTGCCTTGTGGCTGTCTGTCAGCCTTGTGTTTGACCTTCATGCCGGCCAAAACGCAGGGCTCTGCCCTTCTCTCTGGTGTTGTTCTTCTGCAGCAGTGGAGGTTCACAGCTTGCCTGTCTGTGATTTTCCTGCTGAGTAGTGATAAGGCGGCTACCCGTGCTTCCCTTTGAGTCCAACCTTAGATTCCTGTATTGATGAGACCGAGAATTCCAACAGGGGGCCTCAGTTTCCCCTTATCAGCTGGGGTGCCTGGTTTGAGCTGTGGCATGAGCTCTTATCGAGTCACGGGGTTTGGGAGAAATTGTTTTTCTGCATAAATTTCCTCGTTCCTAAGCAGGTGACGCGTGGTGCTGTACAATAGGGGGGGTGTGATGTTTATAGCTCTGACGGGGCCTGGTGTAGAATAAAGCAGGGTGCACGCATGCAAATACTTGGCATGAATGTTGTGACACAGGGTTAGCAAATAATTCAAAGCATAGCTTTCTGGTGTTGACTGAAGTCCAGACTAGTGAGCAGCCAACCACTTGCAAAAAGGAGAAAAGAAAGAAAGAAAGAAAGAAAGAAAGAAAGAAAGAAAGAAAGAAAGAAAGAAAGAGACAGACAGACCAGGTGGTGGCACACACCTTTAATCCCAGCACTAGGGAGGCAGAGGCAGGCGGATCTCTGTGACTCTGAGGCCAGCCTGGTCTACAGAGTTTCTTTCAGGAAAATTAGAGCTGTTACACAGAGAAACCCTGTCTCAAAAACAAAAACAAACAAACAAACAAAAAACAAAGCAAACAAACAAACAAAAACAAAAAAAGAGGAAAAGAAATGGATGTGTAAGAAACAGTTTTCGGAGAGAGTAACAACAGAGGAAGAAAAGTGTCCCCCCCCCTTGCCTCCCTCTAATGTCATGTCTGTATAACTGGGTAAACACGCTTGGGGAAAGAGACTAGATGCCTGCATTTACCTTTTGAGACTTGCAGTTCAGGAGTCCTCCAGCTACTAGCTTCACTGCTCAGTAGCTAAGGTCATTAACAAGGAGGCGATTGCACTTTCCTGTCCTGAGTCACAAGTCGCACGGCTTCTTGTGACGGGAGAATGGAAAGGGAGAATGGAAAGGACGTCTGAAGGATTGCTAGCTGGAGCCGAAAGTGTCACCTAGTGATGGGAAGGGAGGTGATGCAAGGACCACCTTGAGGACCGGGGGCTCAGTGAAAGGGATCCTAAGGAAAGGACATGGATGACTAGTGAGATGGCTGAGGAAGCTGGAGCTCAGCAAGGGCAGATGGTGCCACTAACTGGCTGGCGATACGATACAGAAACACTAAACCTACTCCCAGGAAAGGTTCTGTCTGCACCAGGAGGATCTAGATGAAGACTCAGGCCTTTGGCATTGGCTAATTGTGTTGAGGTTTCTCACTTTGACTTCTGGTACCATTCCATAACCATTTCAATAATTGTGACTAACTTTTCCTCTTCAAAACCGAAGAAGTTTTTAATTTTTTTCTATTTTCTTTCTTTTTTTCTTTGATTTTTTTTTTTTAAAGATAGGTAAGGTAGGGTCTCTCTATATAGCCCTGGCTATCCTGGAACTCGCTCTGTAGACCAGGCTGGCCTTGAACTTAGAGATCTGCCTGTCTTTGCCTAAGTGCTGACTGAGATTGACAGCGTGTGTATAAATAAAATACTGGTCTTTATTTTTTATCCAGAAATCATTTATAGATATGTATAGTCTCTTTTCTAGATTAATAAAAATCTTCCGGGATTTGGTGTCGAGTGAAGGTGTCACTCTGCAGATTTACGATCTCATTTTCACAGGTCCACAGCTGCGTTCCGCTGTCGGGGTGGTAAATCCAAGGGGCCTGAGAAGCAGCTGGGCTACTGCATCTCAGCGATTGTTTGTGGATTTTGAGAATATAGAGATAATTTTGTGGCTCTTTTCTAATTTGACTGTAATCACAGTTAACTGTTTACAGTGTAACAACCCCAAGCCCTATGTTAGAATGAACTGTAGGCTACTAGATTTCTCCTCTGCCACTGTAAGATAAATCAAAGAATAAAAGAAGCCCCTTAAAGAGGTAGTGAGAGGAAGGAGATAGCGAAATGTGTGGTGTCTATTTCGAGTGAGAGCATGCCCAGAGTCTGTCTGTCGTCTTATTTTGTCAAAGGGTTTCAGATTATTGCACGGCATACCTGGAATCCCAGCTCAGCTCTCAAGAAGTTGAGGCAGGTTAATCAGGTAGTCAAGTGTAGCCTTGGCTACACAATGGGTCATCCTGGGCTACTTGAGATCCTATCACACACACACACACACACACACACACACACACACACACAAACACACACCACCACCACCAACAAGCAGAAATCAAAGACAGAGAAAGGAAGAAAGGAAAGAAAGAAAAAGAGAAGCAATGTAGGCTGGTTTGGGTTTTAGCTGATCTTAGGCACAGGCAAACGTGTCTCGGATGTGCTCGAACCCCTAAATGCTTTGGGGCTGTTTGGAAGCTTGGATAATGAATGCTAAGGGATTGTATAAACAGAAAGGCTGCGGGATCTGATTTCAGGTGTATTTAAATGGTACTTGGTGCTTCCGAGTCTGTAAAAACACACGAACACCATTCTGAAGTGGAAAGGCAGGAATAAACCGGGATACACACTGCACTCCCATTGAACTTCGGTGGTGGACTTCAGTTTCTCTGTGTCTTCTCATAGGCATGGAACTTTAGGGAGGGCTGAAACTTTAGGGAAAAATGTGGGTGACCTTGTTGGTTGAGTTTCATTTTACGAAGATACTGAATGAGGGTGGGAGTTTGTGCTAGGACCCCTTAGGAAGGCTAGCTTGGTCTATATAGTGAGTTTCAGGAAAGCAAGCGCTACATAGTGAGACCCTGTCTCCAAAACCAAAACTGGGGGTGGGGGTGGGGGCGAGGAGTCGCGAAAGGATTTGCTGGACAAAGGGGTAGCTAGCTGACCGAAGCACAGAAGTGCAGGCCTTGTGTCAGTGTGGGTCATTCAAACACTCGGCTTCTTTCTTCCTCTAAAAGATTTGAGATGAACAAAACCATGTTCAACAACCTATCACGTTTATTGTTCACTTCTAATTAATCTCAAATCCCTCCTATATTTTTTTTACCTAGTAAAGTCTTCAAATATTCAGTTTATAATTCCCCCAGCGCTCAAGCTTTCTGTTTGTTCAATTTTTATTAAATCCGTTTATATAACTTTTGGCTTTGTTTTCTCATATGACACCAAAACAATTGTAAACCAAGAATAGTTTGTTTATGAATTAAATGGTGGCCTAGCCGCCATCTGTTGTTGATTTCCTATGAAGTGGCCACACTTCCATCTGAAAACATTGAAGTCACAGACCGCTGCTAATGATCAGTTCGGAGATAAAAATTCCTTTAGCTCTAGTCAGCCCCTGACATTCCCTAAGTGCCATTGAGCCAGCACCGGGGATTAAATCCGTCTCCCGCTGTGCGCCTTCCGAAGTGGAGACTGACTTTCCCCGCCTAATACTGGCGACTGGGCTGAGGAAGGCTGGGTGAATCGGGACTGTTCTAGAGACTCACGCTTTGTTGCCGGTTTTGCCTCTCCGCACCCGCTGTCTTCTGACGCTGCCGTCCCTCGCTCAATCATTTTCCTCTGCAGGGGCACAGTGGTTGGGCCTCCGCACGACTTCCCACGGACAATGCTGTGGAAGCCAAGGGGGGCAGCCGGGGTGGGTACGGGAGTCTCGGAAGGCGTAGCCTGTGAGGGATCTGTTTTCTATTTTCTCCTCCGGATTGAACACATCTGGATGAGAACCCTTTTCCTGTTTACTGTTATTATTACCTGTGTGGGGTAGTTTGTCCGCACCGTTTGTTTCTCCATGAGATGAAACTGCCTGTGGGAAGAGCGAGATAATTAATGCAGTTTTCAGTGAGAAAAGTCGGCGGCGGGGGGGGAGGGGCGGGGGGAGAATCCAAGTGCTTTAAAGTAGTCTCCACTCTTACTGTTTTAAAAAAAAAGAAAAACTCAAAAAGGAGGGAAAGGTTGAAAGAAGGGAAGAAGGGAGAAGGAAGAAAGGAAGGATAGAAGGAAATTCCTGTTTCTTGTTCCTGTGGGTCTATTTGTTATTTGTATTCGTGCACATTTTTTTTTTACCCCTTTGAGGGTCCATTTCTCCGCAGTTACTTTAATCACAGACCCCTGGCGTCACTATCCCTGGTTGGATGGGGCCTCACCACAGCTCTCAGGGGGTTGCGGTCTCTCTGAGGTAGACATTTAAAGTGACTTTGCTGTCCTCCTGTCCCAAGTGACTGGCCAATTGCTATGTTTGCTTAATGCCTCAAGTCAAGTGACACTCTTATGGAATTCTGTCTTGATTTTCTCACCACTAAATAACCCCTTTGTGTTTTATAGGTCTTATACACTTGTTTGTGAAAATTGCCACCTAGTGTTTTTATTCTTATTATATAATTCATATAAAATTTAACCACTGCTTTCCATACTACTGAATATCTGGATGACTTGATTTTTATCTGAAAAAAAAAATAAAGTGACTTTGCTCGCGCCTTTCACACTCCGTTCTGATTTTGGGCAGATAGAGATAGCTGTTCTCTGGTTTTCAGTGAGGGATTAGCTGCGAAGAGAGAGGGTCATTGCGGGCTCCCGGGGCGGGGCCTAGGGCACTCCGTGGGTGCATTGAGACTGTTTCTCCCGTGGGGACCAAGGGTTCCTCTCTGGAGCCAGAGCCCCGAGTTGGAGGGGTAAAGGTGCGGGGCTGCTGTCGGGAGCTGCCTAAGTTAAAGCATCCTAACTATCAAGCAAGGTCCCACCTACCCACCAGTCCCCTGAAAACTCACTGCCTTCCGGGAAGGAGGAGCCGGAGGGCCGGGGGCCACGGGGTGGAGCTCGTGTCAGCCAAGGTAGGAAGGCGCAGCTGCAAGCCAGGGCGCTGACCTCCACTGAGCTCCTCCGGCGGCTCGCAGGATCGTCCTGACCCTGCAGGACTTGGCAGACTCCTACCTCCGCTCCCAATAGTTTTCCCCAGACTCCTCCCTCCGGGTCCCCCATCCTTCTCACTTTGCAGAATTCATCGCTTCTTCCAACACCTTTTTGCAACACACCAGAGCTCCGAGTCCCTTAGCTGAATTCAACTTTTGTTTTTATTTCTCTCTCGCTCCCTTTTTTGCCCATCTCATCTGATTGATGTGCGAAGGCTGATGCCTCTGCCAGAGCGAGAGGAATAAATAGAGTCTGCCTCGCCCAAAGGCTTAGACGCCTGGGAAGAGCAGCCAGCGCGGAAAGGACCGGGCTCTGCCAAGCGCGTGGACCGAACCGAAGGACTTGGACCCAAGCGAGCTGTGATTTTCCTAGGGGATAGCTCCCAGGTTGTTGTGCTCACTCCCTGAGTGCAGGAGACCGCCGCCCGGCTGCGCCTTGTCCCATCCTGCCCGGATCATGGTCTGCGGCAGCCCGGGACGGATGCTGCTGTTACGGGCCGGGATGCTGGTCCTGGCTGCCCTCTGCCTGCTCCAGATCCCCGGAGCTCGGGCAGCAGCCTGTGAGCCCGTGCGCATCCCCTTGTGCAAATCCCTGCCCTGGAACATGACCAAGATGCCCAACCACCTGCACCATAGCACCCAGGCTAACGCCATCCTGGCCATCGAACAGTTCGAAGGTCTGCTGGGCACCCACTGCAGCCCGGATCTGCTGTTCTTCCTCTGCGCCATGTATGCACCCATCTGCACCATCGACTTCCAGCACGAGCCCATCAAGCCCTGCAAGTCTGTGTGCGAGCGCGCCCGGCAGGGCTGCGAGCCCATCCTCATCAAGTACCGCCACTCGTGGCCAGAGAGCCTGGCCTGCGAAGAGTTGCCGGTGTACGACCGTGGCGTGTGCATCTCTCCCGAGGCCATAGTCACCGCTGACGGAGCGGGTGAGTCCTGAACTCTGCCCGACCTCTGAGGAGGAGTTGGTTATTCGCCTTTGCTCTCTCCTTTGCTCTTAATCTCCCTTTGACCATGGAGTCCTGTTCTTTTACTTAAAAAACAAACAAAAAAAACTGACTTTATCATCCTTCCAAATGAACTTAGTCTCTTCCAACAGGTGATGTGATCCATCCATTCCTCCCCCACTCTTGACACTGAGCCTCTCCATAGCTCCCCTTCCCTGCCCACGCTGCGCATGCGGGATTAGCGAGTCCTCTACACTTAACTTTCTTCTTCGTTTCTTGGTTGATTCTTTTGCATCCCAATCACCGGGTTGCGTTGTCTTTAGTGTTTTCGCCACTTCCAATTGTATGGAGACCTCTAAGGGAATGTCAAGAAACTTCTGACACAGAGATCTGCCAGTGACACACATTTGCCCCAAACCCAATTTCGTCCATACGATCACCTTAAATTCCCCTCTGCAGTCAGCGAAGAGATGATAATGCCAGTCAGGGACAGCAATGGAATATTATTGCTATTTATCGTCTCTGGCTCGCTCCAGCCTGAGAGCCGGCAACATAGCCTGTAATAACAGGCCCTTTCCACATGCCCACGTGACTCCAGGTCATTCTGTAAATGGCACAGGGACAAATGGAGTCATGTTTTAAGCATGTTATCTTTATAGCCTTATATGACTTTATTCTTAATCTCATCCTTTATCCCACCCATATCCTATGTGTGTACAGTGTCTGAAACACTCACGCTTTCTCCATTATAAAACTGATTTGTTTAACCACTATTTGTTTTGCCGCTGACAGTCTAATCGTGGCATTCATAATCTCATGGGCTCTATCTCAGTCCAGCTCAGTAGGGTCTATTTTTAGTAAACTCAATATTTCCCTACTGATTTAACCCACCACTCCTGTGCTTTAGAGATAACACTTAGGCAAACTAGTCGTCCGCTCTCAGACTCTCCCAGGATCAACTGTTTTTAGGCTGGGTCTCACTTGGTTTATCATTTCTGTTCATTTATTTCGACACCTACATTTCCTTCTGTTTCCCAGCTTGCTCAAACTAGGCTTGTGTCTGCAGTTTGGAGTCAGTGAATCAGTTATTACCGGGCTGATTCGTTAGCTTAGAGTGGGCGGAAGGGAGAAGGTGCAAAGAGCTAAAAAGCAAAGACTGAGCAGAAAGATCTCACAGCTTTCTGCCGATCACTTTTCTGAGCTTAGCACCATGAATATGGAAATTGTCTTCTGAAGGCCAGTTGACAATCGAGAGCTGGTTTTCCAAGGTAATCCAAAAGAAACATTCCTTCTTGAGCCCTTGCGCTGACTGCTGTCGCAGGCTCTGCAGACGCCGTTCCAGCTCAATGCCCTTGCTATCCTGGCTGGACAAACACTGTTAAAGTCAGCTAAATGCTAGCGGTCTTCTCAGGCCAAGCGCTGGGAGTGATGTATTTCACTCTGAAATGCGTGCTCCCCTGAGAAGACGAACTTTGCTTCTGCGCCTAAATCTAGAGAAGGACGCAGAATGAGTGGGGTTTGGCAAGTCTAGGCGCTCTCAAGGGCACAGTCAATGGGGCTAGGAAGCAGTTTCTTAAACACCCTTGGGTTACCTGTCTCCATAGACCAACTACGGTACAGTTGCCTTCTTGAAGCCCTCCAGGACTTGCGTGGGGATACTTTATCCGTCAGGAGATGGCTGCTGGAACGCTTTAAACTTCCATAGTATTTGTTTTACTGACACCATCTCTGGAAGATGAATACCTGAGGGCGGGGGGTTGTCAGGATGCTCCCTTGTCTCCAATGTCATATGAAACAGGGACAAGGACCTGAGCACAGGGTTAGAGAGGAACACGCTGGCCCGAAGGGCCCCCGGCATCCAGTCTGCAGAAAACTGCACAGTCCCTCTGTTGGGTGAAACTGTCAGATACCTAGAATTATTTAAACCTGCCACATGGAGCTGGAGAAAAGGTTCTGTGATTAAGAGCACCGATTGCTCTTCCAGAGGACCTGGGTTTGGCTCCTAGTACCCACGTGGTAGCTTATCAACAGTCTGTAACTCCAGTTCTGGGAGATTCAGTGCCCTCTTCTGGCCTCTGTGAGTACTGCACTTAAATGGTGCACAGACAAACATGACAAGTCAAGCTTCGAGGGAAGAACCCGGTGCTTACTTTCTACTCCATGGTAATTCATACATATGGTGCACAGACATACATGCAGGCAAAACACCCATATGCATAAAAAATTTTAAAAACTACCACATGTCACCATTTTAATTAGTTTATTGGAATACAATAGTTTACCAAACAAGTTTTTTTTTTTTTTTTTTTTTTTTTTTTTGGTTTTTCGAGACAGGGTTTCTCTGTGGCTTTGGAGCCTGTCCTGGAACTAGCTCTGTAGACCAGGCTGGTCTCGAACTCACAAAGATTCGCCTGCCTCTGCCTCCCGAGTGCTGGGATTAAAGGCGTGCGCCACCACCGCCCGGTCAAACAAGTTTTTTTTTCTTCCTTTAGAATCTTAGAATCTCTGTGTCTTGCTGGGTGTTGGTGGCGCACACCTTTAATCCCAGCACTCGGGAGACAGAGGCAGGCGGCAAACTCTGTGAGTTTGAGACCAGCCTGGTCTACAGAGCTAGTTCCAGGACAGGCTCCAAAGCTGCAGAGAAACCCTGTCTCGAAAAAAAAACAAAAACAAAAAAAAACAAAACAAAAAAAAAAAAGAATCTCTGTGTCTTAGCACTAGATCCTACCTAACCAGATATACAATGAGATCTCTAAAGAGTGGTACAAACCTTCACATGCCCGTGTCAAGAGGATTTCCGTCCATTCATGTCATGCATACGTGTGTTTATATGTAACAAGTTGCGACTCAACAAATAAGCTCAGGACATTTATCAAAACGAAGTCTGAATGAAGCTGACTGATGCTTCAAACTACTTCTGCTTCCAAAACACTGAGAATGCGCATATGTTTATAGAGAACATGTGACATGTCGGCCACAGCTAACGAGTTCATGCTACGTTTAGAGTATATGCCATGTTTACTGTCAAGTGGGGCTTTGAGCGCCACCGTTTGAGAGCTCAGCTCACCCTGGCCATTCTGTGGGTGATCTGAGACATTTAGGCAAATCTTTAAGATTGTCTGCTGAGAGAGGCTTAGAGATCAGGCACATGGCCCATGCCACTCTGCCTGTCGGAAGATGATGTGACCTCTTCAGCCTTTGCAAGTAAGTAAAGGCCAGCCTGTCTGCATCCTACGGGCAAGGGGAGGATGAGACAGCATGTGGACCTTGGGTCTCGAACCTGGCACCTAGAGACCTGAACAAACTGCTGCTCCTGTTTTCCTGTTCTTATTGCTCTTGTATCGAGCTGACTTGTTTTTCCCTTTCATTGTTTTTTTGAGCTTGGTAAATGCAGACACCGTCTCGAACTCTTAGCACCTCTGCTCTGGGGAGCACGGTTTACCCTGGGATCCGACTGCAGAAGCAGCTTATATTTCTCCTGAATATAGAAAATTAATGTTTCATTTCCTATAAACCAAGCTGAAGCTCATGCTAAGGAACAGATTTCTATGGCAGGAATAGAAGGGGAAAAAGTGAGCTTGCCTGATGGCTGTTAACTAGAACTAGTCTCTAGGGAGGGACTCACAAGCCTCTGTCCCTTCCTGAGGACCTAAGGGGTTAAAAGTTGCTGGGAGCAGGGGTGCGGGTGGATCTGGAGGCTCCACCCCTCCTTGAGTATCTATAGGCTGGTGGCAGGGAAGGGAGAGATATTTTCTTCAGTACTCTGGCTACTGGGAAGTGGTCCATCCTGATCTAAGAAGCCCCTCACCCATGCTCCTATAACCAGTCCTAATTAAACTCACAAGTTCACCAAAAGGAATGAACTTTTAAAAAATCATATAAACGATAGGGTATTGTACAGCTCTTTCTAGACCACCTATAGTTGCTGTGCCAAGAGCTTTATAATTGCCCTTTAAAAGCACCCGGTTATTGCTGGCTTCCAGTTAGGACCAACATACTCCCTGGAGCGCTTGCACGATATAGTCTTCAGGCGCTGGCCTGGCAGAGCCCCACCACCATTCACATGCAGAAACGGCTATTTAATCATCGCTCCACTTTCCCAGGAACAGGCAGCCCTTTCTTTAGTACTAGCCCTGGTCGACAAATATTTGAGGGGCCAAATACCAAGAAACGAGGATGTGAACAAAAACAAGGAATGGAAAGAAGTAGAAGTTTTAAGTTAGGACTAGAGAGAAAAACACGATTCCAAGGATCCTTCATCGTATTGATACCAAAAGGCATCTGCCTGGCTTTGGGAGAGAGTGTGTGTTACTAATTTTATTTAGCGATAGCCCAGTTGTGAGTGCTAGTGAAATCTTAGATTGTCCCTAACTTATTTTAATTGGTCACCTTTTGTCTCCCTTTTTACCAAACTTTGAAATAGTTGTTTGAAGAGAAAAGTTGACCATGTTTTCTTTGGCCCTTGTCTTTCTGTTAGGTAGTTAGGAAGAATGTAAGAGCCATTGTGTAGACATATAACTTTGAAAAATGAAGCACTAACTAAATTTATGGACAGTCACAGTTCAGAGATGCAAACTCTGAGCTGATTTTGTCCTTCATTTTCAGCAAGTCACTAGCCTGACATTGGTCAGCATCGGTGTCTCACAAGGGGAGTGAATGGTTGGTAATTGGTAAGGCACAGAATGCATGCTTAACTACAGCCACGCCAGGAGAGGACCTACTGTCTCAGGACTAGAACCCTTAGCGGTGGCCGAATAACAGCTGACTACCCATACTATGTTCTAGGCATTGTCATATGAGTTGTGCGTATGAGTTCTCATGAATGGTAAGTACTGTTACTCCCGTTTTACAGGAAAGACCGGCAAGGTACATAGAGAAGTGACCTGTCAGATGAATTCAGTGTGTGAGAAAACAGGGTCCAGACCAGATCTGTTCAACACTACCCATCTTCTCTTGCTAAGAAAAAGGACTTTGATTTTTTTTTTTTTAGGGGAGAGGGATCTCTGTCTTTTGTTTATTAGGTTAAAGTTAAAGGAGCAAAGTATTTTCATTGTGTCAATTTATGGTTTAAAAGAATAAAAGGGCACCCAAGACCATGGATTCCCCGAGACCATGGGTTCCCCCAAACCATGAGTTCCCCAAGACCATGGGTTCCCCAAGACCATGGGTTCCCCAAGACCATGGGTTCCAGCAGATAAGTGATGATTCTTTGGCTGTACTATTGAGATAGGAGAGAATGTCCATTCCAGATTCATCCAACCCAGTCTCAGTCTCAGCGTGCCCCCGAGTTCAGGCTTCCCTGCTCTCCCCACTTACTCTTCTCTAGAGTGCTTTACGCTGTTGTGAGGCTTTACTACTGTAGTTGTTCAGGCGCTGAATCTGCCTCCCCTGCCTTTCTTCCCGCCCGGTGGTCAGTAGGTATCAAGAACTACTGCTCTATTCAGAATCAGGTTTCTTTCCTTCTCTGCCCGTCATTCTCTCTGGGCTCACCACAGCTGACAAGGATGGTGAGAATGCAGCCATGGCGGCTGGATCTCCTTTAGATACGCCCCATCTTCCTCGCTGTCTAGACTCACTGTTTGCTTGCCCCAGTCCCTGTTCTAGCCATGCGGGAAGACATTCAGGTCCCGTGAAGAGGGCTGGATTTGTCACCTGAGTCCCTCTCCCTCACTGTTCTCACAGAGGCTCTTCCAGAAATCTCTGTGACTTCACTAGAATCTCTTGAGATACAAAATTTAGCAAGCACCCAGTATCTACCATTTCAATTCAGGATAATTTTGATGGTGGAATTTCAAATTTTGACTACCTCAGAAATGATCAGAAAGCTCTGATTTTCTCTTAACAGTTCTGACAATTGAATCCTTTATATTTCAAAAAACATAGAAACATCTCTGGCAATAAGAATATGAAATCAAGAAAATGTTCACCTTGGCTCAACTGTTTCAAAGTCCCTCCCCGCAAGAAGCTTTTTCTTTTTTTTTAAATCTCATATAAACCATAAATCCTAATTCTTTTTGTTGCTGCTGCTGTTGTTTTTGTTGTTTTGAGACAGGATTTTCCTGTGTAGTTCTGGCTGTCTTTGAATTCGCTCTTGTAAACCAGGTAGACCAGGCTGGCCTTGAACTCACAGAGTTTGGCCTGCCACCGCTGCACCACTACTGCCCAGCAGTTCTAAATGTTTTAAATGTGGACCAATATAATTCATTCAAACAGGGAGATTATTTTATATAAATTGTACACATTGTATATAATCATTCTTCAGAATAGAAACACTGGCGTATTACTTTAAAACTTGGGTAAAGTTTGAATAGGATAAACGTCATCAAGTTAATGACTTATATAAGATGCTTGTAGAGCCAGGTTTATTGTTTATTCGTCTATGTGGAGACCTCTGTCTTTCCGTAGATACAGCTTCTTTGCATGTTAGCTTATGGCCATGGGTGTAGCTCAGTAACATGCATGAAGCCCTGTGTTCTACACCCAGCATCCTAAACCCTTCCCCGTGTGTGTTTTATATGACCTATGAGCAATAAGACAGAGGAAGAGTGCAGGTTTTGTCGAGCTAAGTAGAGGCGCTGAGCTTGTTTAGCATTAAGTGTCAATACAAGTGTGTGCAATCCTTGTATGGGAGTGTGAACTGAGTACCAGCAAGGGTCCATGGTTAGTTACTGTGTCTCTCAGCGCGGCACTCTGTAAGGGCACACAGCACAATTCATTAGAGGCTGTCTCCTAATTAGAACACAGAGGGCCATTATCATTACCATTTTCTGGAATTACAGCCTCATGAAAAGAACCAGTGGCGAATCCTAATTATTGCCACATCCATTAACTGTACTGGCTTGAGTCATCTACCAGCGCTAGGCTTCCTTTCTGCTCAACTGTTCAGTCTGCACTTAACACAGGACCCGGAGTTCTTTCTGGGTTTCCCAGAGACACGGCGCCAGTAGAGTATGATGCAGCCGGTCATCGACAAGGTGTATTTGGTTCGATCTGTCACAAGGTCACACAGGTTGGGTCAGTGCCTAATATTTATGTGCTTATGAAATGCAAGAACTCAATATTTATGAAAGGCTAGCATTTTGTGCACAAGTGATGAGGATTCATGAGTAAGAGCTTTCAGTCATGTCCAAGAAAGGCCCTCATCCTTACTCAAACCCCAGTAGTGGCGCTAACGAAGGACCATTTATTTCCTGGAGACACCTGGCTCTCACCCACCTCAGGCTGTCACAGAGTCACATTTATCGGTGAGTTCCAGGAGTGCTAACTCTGCTATCATTCTCTATTCTGTTTCCTTGCAGATTTTCCTATGGATTCTAGTACTGGACACTGCAGAGGGGCGGGCACCGGTGAGTACAGGGTTGGTCCTGGCTTTCCTTGGTGGGGCGATCCATCTCTAAGTTGTTATTGCAGATACTTGCGTCCTGTTTTAAAAATAAACATAAAAGTGATTTCCTTATCTATATTGACTTTATTTTTAGTGTTAGTATATTAAAGTTGACCTCTTGGTTTACAGTTTGGTTTACAAAATGTTAACGAATACATAAATTCATGTAGTCACAGTTCAGGATACTTCATATATATTATATATATTCATTATATACATAATATATATTATATAATGCAAGTTTTACCTGCTTATCTCTTTACTCTTTATCTCTTTATCTTATACTTATCTCTTTAATACTTGAATAATATTTAGGTTGTTTTAGTTTGGGGCTTGCATAAAAGGAGCTACTATAATTATTTGTGTACTTTTATATGAATATTAATGTTCATTTCTCAAGCGTAAATATCCAGGAATAGGATTGCTGGTCATGGAGGTAAGAGTTTATTTAACTTGGTTAAAGAATGCAAAACGGTTTTAAAAATACCTGTTCAGGTCTAGGGCTGTAGCTCAGTTTGTATGCTTGCCTCGCATGTATGGAGCCCTGGCTCCAGTCCCCATTACCACGTGCTGGTACACGCCTATAATCCTAGCACTCAAGAGTTGGAGGAGAAAGGTCAGAAGTTGAGACCAACCTGGGCTACATGCAGCCCTGTCTCAAGGCAAAACAAAACCGCAGATATGCCAATTTAGTTCCATACTACCGACATTACAAGAACTGTAGGCCTTCCGTAGTCACATCGGTGTGCGGTACTGTCAGGTTTTTGTTTTGTTGAACTATTTGGATACCTTTGTCATCTGATTGTCTTTATCATGAAAGTTGAGGTTTTTTTTTTTTCATAATTCCTCATGTGGACAGTTATTTAGGAATATTTTAAGAGATAGGTCATTTGAAAGGCAAATCAAACCAAACCAACCAACCAAACAAACAGAAAAAACAAAAAAGATAGGTAATAGGACTTGGGGTTCCATTCAAAGTCCTACAGAGAGGCTGCTCTGTATAGCTTCCCAGGGTCAACTGTGTCGGGTTACGCTCTCAACTAGTTTTCTGCAGGCGATGATTTCAGCACTGGGTCTATTTCCAGTCTCTACAGTGTCTCTTAGATTCAATCCAGGTATGCCATCCCGGGGATGTATAATCCACAGTAAATTTTTCAGTCTGTGGAGCATTGCTTAGTCAAGTTCACACATAGCCAGGGGCGAGCGAGGCCAGCAGCCTGCAGTCACTGATGCTAGGTCATGTCCCAAGCTCTTTCCTCTCTGTGAGCTCCCTGGTACTTTGCAGTTCCTCGGAGCATCCCATTTGGATCCTTGGTGCAAAGCTAGGATCTTATTTTCTCCACTCTGTAGTTCATTTCCTGCATCTGGGGCCAAGAAGTGGATGGATAGGAACAAAACAAGATCTTCTAATGTCTTAGCCCCATTGGCCTCCTAATCAGGAAGGGTTGGGGTTTTAGGCTCACTTGACACACCAATACTGTTCCCGCTGCCCTGGGCTGGATTGCAAGAGATGGGGTCCCCACTTTTGGAGCCAGATCTACAATGCCCACTTCCAGATTGAAGGTTGTACGGAAACAGATTGGCAGATAAACGCACCGTCATATGATGGGCCCGGTTTCCTTTTCTGAGCTTTCTGCTGCTGTTGTGTGAGCATTCCCAAGAAGCTGCTTCATGCATGCTACTCGGGGTTCATTTGTTGAGAGAGAATGGGGTTAAGTATTTCATCTTACCGCACAATAAACCTTTTAATAAAGTGCAAAAAAAAAAAAAGTACAAATAAACCAAATAAGTCAGTGTATTTTTGTAGGCATTGTCTTGTAAAGACCACACACCGGGATAGTTAATGCTAGCAGTGTTCTAGAAGCTTCTGAGTCACGTTGCTTTACCACGGCAGCTGCTAGTCAGCACTCCAGCACACAGCCGTTAAATTTTGCCTGGCCTTGAATGTCCTGTGAACAAAGCCTGCCTTTTGTTGCCCAGCGCCTTTCTTTGTGATGCGCACAATAGTTTTCAGTTTAATTGCTCACACTCTCCACCACTAAACACACCAGGCGTAATTCCCCTAATGTTACTGGGTATTTGGGTTGTTTCCTGTTTTTGCTACTGTGTCTGAAGGCTACAGAGTTGCTACATAGTTGTTTGTTTGTTTGTTTTTCTGGTGATTTCCACTGATGTTGCTCAGTATGCTACATTTTGTCAGGTACCTTGAAAGTGAAAGAGGAACGTGTGTCAGTTCCTGAGTAGGGTTTGAAGTACAGAAGTTCACTCCTTGGTGACACCCATGGAGAATTCTCAGGTTGGCAGGTATTTGATCTCAGGGCCTGTCCAGCAAATATAGCCCCCCACCAACCATTCACCTTATGGAAAAGCAACCTATTTAGAACTATTTAGAATTTTTGAAAATGGAACCTTCATTTTAATATAATGCAGGGGTGGAGGGAGATGGGAGAGTCTAGATGGGGGCAGGCAGCCGTTGCTCTGATTAGTACTGTGTGCTCATTTCCCTGGCCGTGACTGGTTTTCCATGCATCTCCCAGCCCCTCACCCTGATCCGGAGACATCCGCACCCACAGCAGATTCCATGACAAGGCTGGTCTGCACCCTGCTTTAGGCAGCGAGGCTGCGGATGCTCTACGGGGACCCATAGAGACCTAAACCCTGCTTTCCAGGGGGTGCCCATCCTGGGTGCTTATTTAAAATAGCTTAAGTTGTGGTGATACCACGAGGAGCATTTCCTGTTACACAGAAGCAGTCAGACATTGTTGGTGCCACGCGACTCTGAGCATCACTTGTTCTGTTGTATCTGTGTAAAAGAAACTGAAACACCCATTCGTTTAGTAACACAATTGGGCAGGCAGTCCTGCCGTGTGTGTGTGTGTGTGTGTGTGTGTGTGTGTGTACACGCGCGCGCGCGCGTGCTTGTTCCTGCTATCAATTTGTCTGAAAGTCATGGTTAGAGCTTCAATGTGTTCGTGAGCAAAGACATCAATAACAGAACATACAGAGCTGGATCCACTTAGAGCAGGCTGTGGTGGTGGATGCCTTTAATTTAAAAAGTTATTTAGAATTTCTGAAAATGAAAACTTTGCTGGGTGGTGGTGGCGCATGCCTTTTAATCTCAGCACCCGGGAGGCAGAGACAGGCAGATCCGTGAGTTCAAGGCCAGCTTGGACTACTGAGTGAGTTCCGGGACAGCCAGAGAAACCCTGTCTCAAAAATACAAGCAACAACAACAAAACCCAAACAAACAAACAGCCCCCAAACAACAATAATAGCAACAATGTAACAAAAACAGATCCACCTGGAAAACTACAGAGGCAGTGCAGTGTTACTGGGGTCTGTGTTTTCTGTCCCCTTTCCCAGAATGTTTCCCTGTATAATGGGGGCAAGGACAACAACAGAGGAGCCAGAGTATATGTTGTTTGGGGGAGGGGGTGAGGTGGGGAGGGGATGTGGTGGGGAAGAGGGAGGGGATAGGGGAGGGGGAGCATTGACGCAGTCACATGTTTTCAAAAGTAAATGCAGTTTGTTCACACTCAGAAAGGCAGCAGCTGAAAAGGCTCATGCTAAAACAGGAAATGAGGGAGGCAAGAAACTATTAGAACCCACATCAGGACCCCTCTCCAAAATGTCAAGCTGTCTGTGCCTGGAATTTGGGAAAGACGTTATTTCCCACTAATTAGTCTAAGTGCCTTAACACTTAACATTTTTCCCTTGTTTTCTTTGGAGATTATGACTCTGAACAGCTTCCAATTTGTGAACGTATTTTACTGTTATAAATCTACTATCATAAAAGAAATAGATGTTCTTGTATTTACCTTGGGCGGGATGTGGAAAACAATTCAGGTCCATTCCGCCGAATCACTTTGTCAAATCAACATGGAATATTAAGAGGAATGTTTAATTCATTCAAGAAAAGGGTATTTTTTTTTGTATTTTGTTTTGTTTTCTGTTGTTTTTGAGGAATGGTCTATGTAACTTAGTCTGGCCTCGAACTCCCTAAGCAGCTGAAGGTGAGCACGAACATATGATCCTCCTGCCTCCACCCCCCAAGCACTGGGGTTACAGTTGACGCCACCACACATTGTTTTAAGCGTGGAAGAGGTACCCAGGCTTCGGACGTGCTAGCAAGCAGTCCAACAACTAAACTACAGTCTCAGGCCAGGATGTTAACCTTTAAATAAACCAAAAATAATTCTCGTTTTCTATGTGTAATGACAACTAATGTAGGAGCATCAATATTAAAAAAGACATAAACATTTCCAGGGAAGCAATAGCTGATAAATTCTGATGTATCGTTGTATGTGCATGACCAAATGACTTCACTGGTCTCTCTGGAGATGGACGTCAGAGTGCACTGACCCCTGCTCTCCTTTCTGCGAAGTTCTGCTGACTGCCAAGGCTGGCTTAGCCAGGCCAGCTGGGGAAATTAGCATGGATAAATGTTGCTGGTTGGTTTTTACTCTTTACTATTTGGGGGCCCACCTCCCAGCTCCCAATCCCACAGGGCTTTATTCTTACTAATTTATAGCCGTCCTTAGCTTGGCTTATTGTTGCTTGCCAGCTTTTCTTAAATTATCCCAACAACTTTTCCTTTGGGCTTTTTCCTTTTCTTACTTCTGTATATCTTATCTTCCCTCTTACTCCATGGCTTGCCGTGCAGCTGCAGCTACTCCCAGGCCCTCCTCTCCTTCTTCTCTTGCTCCTTCTCTTCCAGAGTTCTCCTTTTATTTATTCTCTGTGCCAGCCGGCCCTGCCCATCTTCTCTCCTGCCTTGCTATTGGCCTATTGACCATTTAGATCTTTAATAGATCATCAGGTGTTTTAGACAGGCAAGGAATCACAGCTTCACAGGGTTAAACAAATGCAGCCTAAACAAAAACAACACCCCTTAAAATAATATTCTGCAACTGGTAAATGGTACCTTTTGTGATTGCACCTCAGTTTCCAGTGACCGGAAAGGCTTCCCCCAAGCTGTCCACCACATGGAAACTGCCACTTCGAACCCATTCTCATTCTTTCACAATCTCTCCCCCGAAATGTTAGCAACATTCTCTTAGCGCTCCTGTACCCAGGCACAGCACTTCCCAAGGCTCCTTGTCCTCCCTCTGCCTAAGGGTTCATTCCTGGTGGAATTCCTCTGCTCACAGAGCTTCTTCCTCACGTCTTTGGCGGTGATTCTGCCCAGTCTCCCAGGAAGAATAGCATATTTCTATTTCTTACCTCCCTATCCTATTGGCATTTCAAATAGAATGCACCTAGCAATAAAAACAATCTCTTAATTGAAATTTTCCACCTCGAATGAGGATGGGGTGTCAATCCTTCCTAGGCTCCCAGCGTGAGAGTTTCAGAGTTGGTTTTAGTCCGTCCATCCTCCCATTCTTCAAAGCGTAATGGAAAGTGGTTCCCCCAGACCTCCTGTACACCAAGGGCATATCTGGAGATAAGGCAGGCCACAGCCCGGCATTTCTCCTTCCTTCTCGTCCTTTCTGTATGTGACATTGCAATGGTAGTGGAGCCTGTTTTGCCCCTTTGTTTTTTGACTTTAAGGAAATCACAAGACACTTAAGGGAAAACAGAATCGCGTTGGCTCATATTTTAGACGATTCGAATGACTCTTAGACCCCAAAACATTGTGGAAAGCAATTTATTTAAATATTTCTGAAAATCTAATCTGGAAGAAACAAATGGAATTTCCTCTTCTTGGTGATGCAATGTTAGCCTTTGCAATCTTAAGCAATTTCCTTTTGCAAAGCACAAGTCATTATGAATTGAGACCTTTATTACAAAATTTGAGGTTTGTTTTTATTAGCTGAGTTGAGCCCATGCTACTTTTGGTTTTCAAAACTTTTTTTCTGCTACCTAGGTTCACCAGTCAACTTTATCATATTTTTCTCTAATCCAAAATAAAATTTCTCTCTCTCTCTCTCTCTCTCTCTCTCTCTCTCTCTCTCTCTCTCTCTCTCTCTCTCTCCCTCCCTCTCTCTCACACACACACACACACACACACACACACACACTTTGCCTTATGCAAATATTCAGAAAATAAGTATTATTTTGAATATCTGATGAAAGCTGCCAGGTCACTTCATTTTATGGAGAAGGGAAGGGAAGGTCTTGTGATTTTTAGGTCAATGGGATTTTACTAAAGTTTAGTTCAGAACAAAACAGACGAGTATCGAGTGATGGCTGCCCCGAGTTTTGACAGTGTCTGTACCTGTGCAGCCAGCACTGAAGCGAGGATGAGGATTCTTGTCCTCCTCAGAGATTTCCCAGCCTGCAGCAGCAGGGTCCTCATTTTCATGACTATAGATTAGTGCCTTTACATCTTCCGCGTGTGCAGCTAGAGCAACCCTACAGTGCATCCTCTGTCACCGCCGGGAGCTTTTGCTTCCGAGATTTGTCTACTTAGCTGTGTCGAATTGTTCTCAGTGTATGACGATGCCCCTTCAAATGGCTGTGACACTAGTGAGATTAGAAACTCCTGTCTAGCCCTTTAAATACTGTTCCCAGCTCAAGAGAGGTATTGGTTTCTGATTCTGCAGGAGTTGTTCTTAGGATGCCCTCCCCTCCTCCCTCCTCCCACTTCCCGTTTTACCCCTGAGATCAGACAACTAGGATTCTGATGGCCTTTGTTTTTAACATCCCAGGAAAAATCTAGAGATTTTTCCATCAGGTATCATTTCAATGACTTTACTATCAGGGTGAGGGAGTGTGCTTGGCCCTAGGGGCGGACTCTCCAGACGTTTTCCCATCTCCTGTTTCTGGAAGGGTAGTGGAACAAACCTTTTGAAGTGCACATTGTCTGTAGGCTGTTCCCCTTCAGAAGTTGCTGGGACAAGCCTGGCATCTGTCCTGTTGCTGCTTAGCTGATTTTTGATTTAGCGGATGGACCAAGTCCTAACTTCTCCTCACCTCCCACCCCGTTTGCCACAGCCATTCTCTTCCACAGGCAGGGCTCTACTTTGCCATGTAGCAATGGCGCTGGCTTCATAATCTCCATTTCAAGCATCCCACACTTTGGCTACTTCTGCTCTTCCTTCCAAATGATTCTTTCTGAACCGTAGCTTACTTTCCTTGCTCCTTTAAGACAGCCTGCCCATCCGCTGCCGTTTACCCTCTGTCCAGCCTCTGACTTCTTCCTTTATGTGAGATTGTATTGTCTACGGGAATACGTGGCTATCTTGAAAATACTTTTAATTCCCCTTTTCTTGTTTTGTGGCAACTCTTCAACAAGAGTCGATGGAGCGAATCCCTCAAATGTGTGACTGACACACTTCGGGAGAGAAGCCTCACTGGAGAAGCAGTTTGTGTGGCGGTTTCCCCTGCACAGTTTGTCCTTTCGTTTGGGGCATCAGTCTTTTTCTTCTTTGTGGAGACATCGACAGCTGTGTCCCTTATCCTCAGGCCTCACATCTGACACCATCACTCCATCCGCCAACCAGAGAGTAAAAGCTGTGAGAGAAAGGGCTCTCATCCTCCGGCTGACAAATTCATCATCCTGTCAACGTCGGTACCCTGTGTCCTTATCTGCTGTGCAGTGGATAAGTGTCCTGGCTTTCAAAGCCCCATTCTCCTGGTTTTTTTTCAGGGCTCTATCATCTTCTTGCCAATTAAATTCAATGGACCCTTTTATTTCTCAACTAACTTCGGCTTTGAGGCTCGTTTGACACAGAGATCACCCTTCTTCCCCCTTAGAATTTCCTGTTTTTCCAGCCATGGTGACTCCATGCCCTCCTGGTTCCTCCCACGTTTCTGGATGCTTCTCCTTGGTCTCCTTTGTGTGCCTCTCTCTCTCTCTCTCTCTTCCTCTCTCTAAATGAAGTTAGCAAGAAGTAGTTCTTGACTGGGTAATCCTAACTCACTCTCTCGATGTGGATTTGAAGACCATTTTTACAGAGGACTGTGTCAGCCAGAGTACTTAGATGCATTGCACATACATAATATGCTTCTTTTCCGTAACACACACACACTCACACGCACACACACACACACACACACACACACACACAGTTGCAGGTTGTCTGGGTGTCATTATGTTGTGCCCTCTGCACTGGCTTTGCATCAGATGTCCTGCAGTCCTGGGACAAAGCCTAGAAGGTGGCACACGGCAAGTAAATATTAGCCCAGCAAATACACGAACACACCAGCGACTGGAAGGCTTCGATAAATGTTCTCCTTCCTTTCCCCACCTCGTGTTTAGAGACACTTGCCTGTCCCAGGTTGTGAAGGAGAGGAAGACACAGGCATGGTGTGGCATCTAGTAACAGATGTCTAAAACAACTAAAGGGCGGCCTTATGCACTGCTAGTTGGCAATAGGAAATACGTCAAGGTCAGAGTTGAGGGTATAAATCTTCACATTGTATCAATTTATTTTGTGTCTCTTAAAAGCTTGCCATGGCTGTCTCTTAAGTTTCTTGAAGTGGAAGGAAGGGGACAAGTGGAGCTTTTGGCACAAATTAAACCGCACTCTGATCTCGTCGGAATGGTCAGTCAGGAGAGAGCAGAGGGAATGTAATTACACAGAATTGTATTTTCTCCTAACCCTTACCTTTTGGCCATAACTCCTAAGTATAGACTGGAGATATTTTCTTAGAAAAATCAAAAGAAAATCTACTGAGTCTTCCAAAGTCAGAATTGGCTTATGGGCTGTTGATATCAGGTGAGGTTAATTATAGCCTTACAGCTGTGAGAGAGATCAAACTCAGTTCAAACCAAGGTCAGCACCAGTTGGAACCGTGTCTCACACTTAGGCTTCATGTCAGACCAGGTTGTATTAAACAGCAAAACCCAGGCAATACAAATTTTATAATTATATAAGGTCTTTAGAATTGTTTCAACCTTCCAAACCTATATAATAATAATATTCTACTTGTTTCTAATAAATGAGGCTGCTATCATGAGCAAACCTAGGTGTAGAAGCCCCAGTGGCTTTTGCTTCTCACAAGTCTCACTGCAGAGACCGTAGGTTGTGAATGAGCTCAAATACTATGGAGTAACTTGGGGCATCTCAGTGCTGGGGACCCTGCAGGTCTGGTTCGGTGGGGCGCTGGGCATGGTAGCTTCTCTCGTTTGTTTGAGGGTGATAAACTCTTGTTTCTATTAGCATAATAAACAATATTTCCAGCAGAGTGGCTGGAAGAACTGAGTGGAAAAGCAAGATGGCATAAAGTGCAGCCCAAGGTGGAGTCCTGGTCATGGCCACTCAGGAGATGAATGCTGCTCTCTGCCCCGCAGCCCAGGGAATTGTGTTCAGTTCTAGACATGGAGGGGAATAATCTTCTAACATCAAAACTGCCCACATTTAATCTCATCACTCCATTAGAAAATCATCCCCTTTAATTAAAAGTTCCCCTAAAACAAACCACCAAAGCAGTCTCTAATTCCTCTATAAGATTTTATTCTTAATATATAATGTTTTTTTTAAAATATTTATTTATTTATTATGTATACAATATTCTGTCTTTATGTCTGCGGGCCAGAAGAGGGCACCAAACCCCATTACAGATGGTTGTGAGCCACCATGTGGTTGCTGGGAATTGAACTCAGGACCTTTGGAAGAGCAGGCAGTGCTCTTAACCTCTGAGCCATCTCTCCAGCCCAATATATAATGTTTTTATGAAAATTTGAGTAATATATTTTAGTTTGCCATCATAGAGCTAATACTTAATAGTCCTTGTCTGACCAGGAAACTGGGAAGGGGAGAATACTACCAGTTCCACTAGCAATAATGGTAGTTCTCTTGGCTCAATAAAAAGTTTAAGCATCGGGAAATGAAACATCATTTCACATCCTGCACCCCAGTTCCACTCGTCTCCCGCTCCCCCTGTATCCCACAAATCTGACACTGCCCTTGTAGTGTCCTTCACAAAGAAAACTAAAAGAGAAGAGATAAATATAAGATAAAAATAAAAACAGGTAAAATATACAAATGAGAACATTAGTTAAACAAAAAAATAACAACAAAAAAACAGCAGAAAAGTAAATGAAAACCTTCACTTTGCTGTTGTATCTTTCCTGCCTCTCTATCCCCTCTTCGTCTGTCTTGGTGGCACTGGGAGTGGCTGTGTACCATGCAGTACACACATTTGTCCAAACAGCTCGACTTGCAAACATCCGTTGTGTCATGAGTTGTTGGTCATGGTTTCTGGTGCACCATCAACACTGTTCCCTCACCGAATCTCCTTTCGGATATCTTTCTGTTGCCCTGAGTCATGGAGATCCAGTGACCATGATTCTCCAGCAGGTAATAGATGGGGTAGATGCTGGGGAGTGTCCACCCAAAGCCCTGGACATGTGTCTGGGTGGTAGCTGATCTGATCTGACCTGGTCACTGGGACCACCCATTTCAGGAGAGAGCCAGAGCTCGTTCGCTCTTGGGGAATAGTCTGTGTGGGAGGAATTGTGCATACCACTATAGAAAGGCCTTCTTGAAATATTCCTAAATCACTTTATAATACAATTAAAAAGAATCTCTGCCTGTGAAGTTTGGTGTAATACCTTTGTTTATGCTTCAAGCAAAGTTATATTGGTAACAATATCAAATTAGAATCAATTTAGTTACAGTTGGTATATATTTTTAACTAAACCTTATTTTATTAAAACAGACAATTTCTGAAGATTAGAAACGTATAGCTAATTTATCAATGTGTATTACTTTATTTTGTTTTTGCAATGCTGAGGATCAAACCCAGAGCCCACAACAGCTTGGTAATCTTTCTAGGGATCATCTAAAATCTTAGTCCTTGCAGGCAAGATGCTGACACATACGTATTTCTACAGAGAGAAATAGCCAACCTATATATTTATGGGGATAACTTGTAAATTAAAGCTATAGCATTTATTTTTTCAGAAATAATGCTCATTTTTAGGAGACCTTTATAAAAATGGAAAAGATTATGACATCTTAGCTAACAAGGTAAGCGCTAGGTAAGTGTCTTAGTAAGGGTTCACTATTGCTGTGAGGAGACACAGTGACCATGGCAGCTCTTGTACGAGTGGCTTGCTGGCAGTTCAGAGGATCACATGGCAGCATACAGGCAGAGGTGGGGCTGGAGCTGAGAGGGCTGCATCTTGTGGTCAACGGGAAATCAACTGACTGTCACACTGAGGGAAGCTTAGAAAAGGTGTCAAAGCCCACCCCAGCTGAGACACACTTCCAACAGAAGGTGTGGCCCAGATTAAAGGTGTGCCCTCCAGCCTCAGGGTCTGGATTTAAGACGTAAATCATTCAGCCTCCTCCAACAAGACCATACTTCTTCCAAGGAGGCCACACTTCTGAATAGTGCCACTTCCTTTGCTTCCTGTGAAATTCTGGAGCAAATACATTCAAACGATCACAGTCACTGTGCATGTGTGTGTGTGTGTGTTTGTGTGTGCATGCATGTGTCTGTGTGTATGTGTGCATGTGTGTGTGTGTGTTACTATGGATATAGCTCATGGCCTCATCAATATAAGCATATACATTATAACTGAGCTACATCCCCAACTCCAGTTTCTCAGCAAAATCACTTTGGTCATGTAGCTTTTCCTTAACAGTTATAAAAATATGCTCTTGGGGGGCTGGAGAGATGGCTCAGCGGTCAAGAGTTCTGGCTGCTCTTCCAGAGGTCCTGAGTTCAATTCCCAGCAACCACATGGTGGCTCACAACCATCTGTAATGAGATCTGGTGCCCTCTTCTGGCCTGCAGGCATACATGAAGGCAGAACGTTGTATACATAATAAATAAATTCTTTTAAAAAAATATGCTCTTGAAGATAGAAAATTATCTACAGTTGAAAATTTTGAGATCACCAGAGATTTTATGACGTGCATATCTACTAGGTAACATGGGCTCAGGTCACTACTCACAGCTATCTTTTATGATTTATTTTTTCTATTAATGATTTTTATTTTTTAAATTAGAATATAATTTCATCACTTCCCATTCTATTTTCCCCCTCCAACCACCACTTATATTTCCTCTTTCTCAAATTCATGGCCTCTTTTTTTAATTGCTGTCATATATATGACATGTGTAACATACATGTCTCACACACATACATGCATCCCTAAGTATAGAAATACAGCCTTCTCAGTCTGTATCATGTTCCTTATCTGCATATTATTTCAGTGCTGACTTTAGCAGATATTTTTAATATATAGAATTGATACTTTCAAAAGATGTATATTCTCTCCAGCAGGCACAGAAATACCATTGCATGGGATGGCAGCTCACTTACCCGTGGAAGGGACTCTCTGGCTCATAGCAATGTCTGTTTATCTTGAGTGGCTTTCTGATCCAGGATCTAATATGTGGAGGATGCCATGCAGTCTGTGAAAAGCATACACACACCAAGAGGTCTTCCACGGGGCCACACTAGCTATCTCCGCATGAGAGAAGACTGCCTTACAGTGAGCCTACCATCAGTCTTCTGAAAAGTACCAAGTACACCTCTCAGCCTGAGGTCTGCGAGTCTGGGCTCCCCATTAGCTCAAGCAGGATGGCCAGCAGCGGTACTGGGATTAGATGGAAGAGGTTGGGAACGTGAGAGCCTCATGCCACTGAGTAACAGGCTGTGTAGACAGAGGGACAGCAAGGTAGTTCAGGAGAAAACCATCAGATGCAGGACGGCAGCAGCATCTCACTGCCAGGTTCACGCGCGGTCTTCCTTAAATTGCGCGGGTGAACAGAGATGGCTAAGATAGAAAAGTCACTTACCGTTGCCTGTTTTCCAGAGCGCTGCAAATGTAAGCCAGTCAGAGCCACACAGAAGACCTATTTCCGGAACAACTACAACTACGGTAAGGATACCTTCACAGTCCGCTCCCAGACTTTTGTGTCAGGAAACCTGTGTGTATGTTATGTGTACGTGCTTGCGTGCACGCAAACGGGTAGTTTAAGCGCAAGGCTTAAAGACCGAGGAGGACGCTAGCAAGGGTGTCCTCGGCTTTAGCTGATTAAAATGTTATCATGTTATCATGGTGGCAGCGTTCTTGTCAAATGCCTGATGGGCTTAGCAAGCATTTTTTTTTTTAACCAAAGTATTGAGTACCCAGAGATCAGTTTCAAAGAAGTTCTCATCTCTGGGTCGGTACCTGGGTTGCGGCTGAGCTCCCCTGGAGTGATGAAGGACACTGGAAAGCCATACTTACTGGTTCTTGACATCCATCTAAGGGCACGGTGTGCTGTTTTACTTAACCAAACATTGAGATAAGGTAAATGCTAATTGAAGAGTCACCTGTACAAACAGGGCTGGCCGACAGAAGGGGAGGATGCTATCTCTACAGGGACTCTTTTAGGGGCTTTCCACATACTATCTCATTTAATTTCCCGACGGTTTGTGAACAGTCTTCTTATCCTGGTTTTATGAGTGATTTTCGAGCCAAAGCTGCCCCTTCTTACATTATACATAACATATTTGGGGTACTGTTGGCCTCCAACAAACACCACTCTCATGTCAATAAAAATCACTGTCGTGTTTCAGAGAGGCAGTCACCAGAGTCCCTCAGTTGGTACAGGTCTGGTCTGTGTTACTGCAGTCCACAGACTTCTCCTAGAATCGCTTTTGGACAGAGGTTGAATATTCCTTATCCAAAATTCTTGGGACCAGAAGTGTTTAGGATTTCAGACTTCTATTTTGTATTTTGGAATGCTTGTGGATAGGCAATAATCTTTGGAATAGGGCTGCTGAAGTTTAAGCATGAAATGTGTGTTTCATAGACAGCATTTCCTGAAGGTGACTATAGGGGCATCTTCAGTTTGACTGGGACCTGTCTCAGGAAGTCAGGCGTGGAATTTTCTGTTTGTAAAATTGAACTGGATTTGGCAGTGGGGATGCTCAGCCTGTGGATGAGACTGACAGGGTCAGGCCACTCTCTGATCCAGAGTTAATGAGTAGACATGGGGTGCAGAGTCCTCCCAAGAGAACTGTGTTATTAAAATAAGAACGTCTTCATATGCCTTATTTTAGAGGATACAGAGCATGGAGAGATTTATTTCAACCTCTGCAGTTTGGGGACTTGGAAGGAGAGAAATTTAAAAAACCATGACAGTAATATTGTTTAAGGATCGTAAGGAAAGAAACTCCTGGGGGTGGGTGAATTTGAATGCAACTTCTTCCCCAAGTTTCTCTTCAATGGAATAAGTTTTTATCTTTTGCTTATAAGTTATTTATTTTTAGACTCTGTACTTCAAAGGCTAGCCTTGAATTTGCTCTGTAGCCCAGGTTGCCCCTGAACTTATATTCTTAGCCTTTCTGGAGTTAGAGTTGTGGGCGTGTGCTACCTGGCCCAGCTGACCGCTTATCTTCAGCAGAATCTTAGCCACTCTTGGTTAGTGAGGATAGACAGACCAGGGAAGGATAGACATCCCGGGGCTAAAGGTTTAGTCTGTCTAAGAATCAAATGCTGGACTCCTCCCCTTGTGCAAGCTGATGTGACTGCAGGGGAAAGAAGGCCTTCGTTTTCAGAGAGCTAGCCTTTTAAAGATTCATAAAGGCTATGTGAACTTTTAAATACAATTATGATAAAAAATAAAAACAGTTTTGTACCAGGGCCTAGCAGTGTTGGGGAAGTGCTTGCTGGGCATGCATGGAACCCTGGGTGAGATCATTAGTCCCACTTGAAACTGGTTGTGTAGTTCAATGTCATCCTCTCTTACGTAGCAGGTTGGAGGCCAGCCTGGGGTACGAGAGAGTCCATCAACAAACAAGCAGGCGGCAGCAGCAGCAGCAGCAAAACACACACACACACACACACACACACACACACACACATACATTAAAACAACAACAACACACACACACACTTTAAAAAACACCAACACCAGAGAATCTATCCCAAGAGATGAGTCATTTCTATGTGTCTTCACATTCTACTTCCAGTGTTCTCCAGCTTCCCTGTGAACGCAGTAGCTGGTGGAACTCCTATCACTAGAAGTTCAAACACTGCTCACTACCAATCACTAAAGAGATCTTAGAGAAGGTAGCTGAGTGAGCATTGTGGTATAAGATCGGCTGTGGATCACAACTGATAAAAGGAGGAGCCTTGTATCGTGGCTTACACTCATAGTCTGTCCCAACGCGGTAGTAAAGCTGAGAGGACCAAGAGTTCAAGGCCAGTTTCACCCGTACAGCAAGCCCAAGGCCAACCTAGCTTTCCCCAGTCACAACTGGGGGTTAAAAGGAGGGAAAATATTCTTTTTTCATAGTCAGATACTAACCAGGCCACCCATGAGTCAAAGATTAGCTTTAGGGTAGAACTTACAGATTCTTAAGGCAAAGCAGGCTAGAAGGTAAACCATGGAACGGAAATATTTATTTAGTATACTGACTTTCACTTGAGGTACTTGCATGCATCTCCCGAGAAGACAAAGTACAGGTAGGAACAATTGGCAGTTCCTATAAAACCGCTGCCTCATTCTTGACAACTTCAGTAAAACGTTGTGAGTTTTACCCAAATTCCTTGGATAAAGTAGGTGTTGTGGAGAGAGGTGTTTTCTTTGGAGTAGGTGCATGTGCTAAAAATTTCTAATGGAAACAGCGGGCGCCCTGGGTAAATAAATCATTAGGTTGGGAACATTTGCACAGCGAACCCAGCGCTGTTGATGGCTGGGTACTGTGGAGCACATTCATTTCAGTCAGGACGCACACAAACACGGCTGCTAGCTGGCCTTCGGAACTCGTTGTCTCTTGTCAAAACAGAGGGCCCAGGGGACAGGCAAAGAGAGGGACTCCCCTTGCCAAACAGGCCAGGCAGGGCCAGCTGGGCAGTTCGGCTTGGTCTGCCACAAGCTTTCGATCTTGCACTGGAACAAATGGAGACTCCTAAGACTGAACTAGTCGTGAAACAAAAACAAGGCTTTATCCTAAAGATTTACAGGTTGTGGTAAGTGAATCTCTGTCCTGTGCACGACTTAGACCATTAAGTTCCTGGGATCAAGTTGGAACATAGGTGGAGGAATGAGTTGCCAGCCCGTTTTAGGTTTTTGTGGAGGCATTTTTCAATCTTGTATCGACCCCGAACACCTAAAATACCTGGGAGAGTCTGTGCATGCCTACCTACCAAGAAAGCCTTCCCAAAGTGGATTCTCTAGGATATATTGTGTTTCTAAGGACATTGTACTAATATGACAAGGCTTCCTGAGCAATGGCTGTTGACATTTTATTAATTGGCATCTTCACATTTTCCTTAAAAAAAAAAAAACTGCTGTAAACATGCTTATGTATCAGAAAAAGAGATCTCCACAATATGGCTCTTCCAAAGGGAAGCAGAAGATGCGTACTCTGTAGATTCCCGGTCACAGAGTGTGATTTGCAGTGGAGGATGATTTGTCTTTGGACTGAGAAGGGAAGCTGGGTACTGTAAGAGAGCAAGAGCTAGCGTAGTACTTGCATTGCGAGAGGAAACGGAGGCTACTCGCAGGATGGGAGGTTCTCCATGACACGGCAGGGACATGGAGTGGCAGAGTCGCTGACAAAGTAGATGGAAGAAACAAGGTCTGGTAGACAACTTTCCTTCACGAAGAAAGTTCAGTCCACCTAAAAGACATAGAAAACATGGCAGTGACATGAAGGGCCGTGCCGATGTCTGCATGGTGAGCTGAGGTGAAAACGGTTAAGAGATTGAAAAACACTACCGAACAGGACTGTGTCGTAACTCTGAAGAGATCCCGCCTCGAGAAAAATCAATCAAGGGAAGAAACAAAGTAGAGAGTTGAGTCCAGGCCTTTCCAAGGGGTGGAATCAGTGTGAGCCAATTCCTCTTGGCAGCAATTGGTGCTATACACATGCACATTCATACATCCCAAGTGAGACTCTGGAGGGAAATTAGAACATTACTCAATCAACTCTGATTAGCTAAGTGGGTTTTTGAAAATCAAACACTTGTACACACACGCATGCATATGTAAACACCAGTGTATATGCAGATACAGATACTTATATGTATTTAATTTCATTAAAGAAAAAGGTCTGCCTTACTTCTCCTAGCCATCGAGTATGAACTTGAAATGAGTTGGCTGGAAAGAATTCTCTTGGCTCTTTTGCAATGGTGTGCCTACTGTGGGTCATCATAGAAATCGGATTCCCTTTCTTTTATCCAGTCATCCGGGCTAAAGTCAAAGAGGTAAAGACGAGGTGCCACGATGTGACCGCCGTCGTGGAGGTGAAAGAGATCCTAAAGGCATCTCTGGTGAACATCCCCAGGGATACCGTGAACCTCTACACCACCTCTGGCTGCCTGTGCCCCCCACTTCACGTTAACGAGGAATATGTCATCATGGGCTATGAAGACGAGGAGCGCTCCAGGTAGTCACCCCAAGAGTTCAGGGTCGCGTCTACTTCCCAGGCATTATGTCTCTCTTTACACATCTTGCTGTGACGTTCTTGTCTTCTCTACTTCCTTGGGTGCTGTAGCTACATTTTTAATTTTATATATTGGATAGAAAAGGATGTAAGCATAATTTGTGGGTATGAATTTTTCTGGAAAAAGGGATCGTACCTTCATTTATTTCTAAAAGAGGTCCATGACTCTTTCTAACTCTCTGACCTCTCTATTTTAGAATAAACATATTTAGTCCTTCTTGCCGCCAATTCCTTGACTTTTTCAATAACATACTTTGGTTATTCAAAAGTGGTCATTTGATTTTCAAATCGCAGGTTACTCTTGGTGGAAGGTTCTATAGCTGAGAAGTGGAGGGATCGGCTGGGTACGAAAGTCAAGGTAAGATTAGATTTTATGTTTCAAGTGGTAACGCACTGGGGCTGGGGACTTGGCTGTGGCAGAATGCTTACGTAGCAAGCACACTCCAAGTTTCAGTCCACAGCCCCAGAAAAAAATAGTTCTGCTTGCTAATATAGTCCAGAGAAAACCATCTCTCATATAAATTAAATAGTTGCCCTCACCTTCATGAGAATATTAAGACCTGATATTCAGACACATATGCATAGACATATATGCATACATTGAATATTCTAGAAACTGGAATTGTCTTTAATGTCTATTCATTGGAGGATTGAATTCGCTGGATGTGCACCAAAGCTCTGGCTGCAGTTGCCCGCCCTTCTTGTGAGACTGCCTGTAGCTAGCCAGTCAGCACGGGCTGGTGTCACACTATCATGGGAATGGCAGCCTCCTGACAATTTAATTAGTCTGCCGTCGGTAGGGTATCACTTCCATCTCCAGGTTCAGTAGAAGTCCCAAAGGGCTGTTCTAATGTTAACATAACACTTCATTTCGGGTGGGAAAAAGGAGGAGGAAAACACGCCTTTCCAAGAATTCTATCCAGAAGCTTTATCTTAGAATCTTTGGTCAAGACAGGTGTTGTGTTGATCTCCAGTTGCCAGAGTAGGGAATAGAAAAATTTTATTGTTTCTAAACAAATTGTTCTTCTCCGGGAAGGGAAAAAAATCAATGATAAATGAAAACACTACCACAATGAGTAATGTACAGACATCAATTCCTATGAACAAGTTGCTGCCACGGTCATCAGTGAAGAGGGGATCCCGCCAAATTAAGTCCTGAGAACTGCAATGTGGCTTTCGTATTTCATATTAAGATCCTAGAATCAATATATTTAAAAAATCAAGTAGTGAATTACTTATTAAAAAAGGTTTTCATTTTTTTATTATTGAACTAGTACATCTTTTTCAAAGCGGAGAAGGAAAGAGGGAAATGCTGAAGACTCCTAGGATGTGTGCTGGGGTGGGGGTGGGAACCGCACCAAGCACAATACACCCTCTTCTCTTGGAAGGCTTGGGAAGGATTTACAAGGAAAGCTAAATAACCCTAGGCAGTTGATCTTACACATCTGGCACTCAGCACGGCGGACACATGTGAGTTGAGGTGACCTATAAAAATGTGGAGGGCGCGACTTCATAGCTAGGGACGATCACTACCAAGCTCCTTCCGCCCTCCGCCTTTCGTCAGAAGCGCGGTTGCGTTTCAAAAGCCGACCGCCAGCGTTCTCTGCTTTCATCTCTCCTCAGTGAGCCCGGTGTTTAGTAGTTACCGGAGAAATGGCTCTGCTTCCCAATACCGGGGTCTCTTCTCATGCTTTCAAGTCTGTTTTCTGCTTCCTAGTGCACAACAAGCATTTGTCCTAAATTCCTGTACCAGCTGGAAGAGCATCAGCCTCTCTGCTGGCAAGCGGAACAAGCCTGGCTGGTTATGTTTCCCTGGGATGCATGGCTCGTCCTGATTCGTAGCTTGGTAGATTGACTTTCCCTCGCTCCCTACAGGGCAATCACAGTTTTGGATGTTCCAGACTGAGATTCACACACCTCTGGGAGACAATAAACCAGTAACTTGAACAAGGGTTTTTTTTTTTTTTTTTTTGAGATTATTTGCTATATAGCCTTAGGTGGATTGGTACTTCCAATTTAGCACAGGCTGGACTGGTACTTGCAGTGTAGTGCAGGTTGCCCTCAAACTCTCTTTAGTCCTCCTGCCCTGGTGTTTGTATTATTGTAATGTATAATACAAACCATTATTATAGCATGTATTATTACTGTAATGTATAATACAATCCATTATTATAGTATGCATTATTATAGTAATGTATAATACAAGCATGCATTATTATAGTAATGCATATTACAAACACCCAATTCTCTTCCCTGTTTTTGTTTTTTTAAAGATTTTTTAAATTCTTATTTGTATGTCTGAGTGTTTGTGTGTATACATACGCATGAGTTCCTGGTGCCCACGAAGTCAGAAGAGGGTGTGGGATTCCCTGGGACTGGAATTACAGATGCTTGTGAGCTGTCTCTTGGGTGCTGGGAACCCCTGGTCCTCTGCAAGTTTAGCAAGTGTTCTTAACCACTGAGCCATCTCTCCAGACCCAGTGGGCCAATTTTTAATTTGTGTTTCTGTTCTGAGTCAGAAGTTTGGTGCAGGAAAAACTCTTCTGGCTAGAATTATCAGGATTCTTATTATAGGTTTCCAGTTAACTCAGGAATGTTAAAAAGACTTTTATGGAGGATTTTTTTTTTGTAGTCCAATCAGAGTCGCTCTTTACAGCTGATTTTTCTTTGAGAAGAAGGCCATTTAAAAAGACTTGTCACCATCCTCCCGTATACATGATTGTTTGCCTAAGTTCCACGACAGCCAGTCACTCAAATCAAGATACTTGAATTGAATCTTGGCGATCCTCCAAGATACCTTGGCGATAATTAAGGATCAGATTATTTTTTAAATAGGAAAGCAGCAATATTGTGGAATAAACTCAGCCAAGAAGAAGATATAATTTAATAGAAGATACCAATAGCTAACGTACTGTTGGCCATTCAGTACGTAATTGAGTCTTCAGAATAATCCTATCATTAATGTCATTAATGTCAATATAGAAACGATAAGAATGACACTGAGTAAGTGTAAAAGGTCTGCATGGCAAGCAGTGTTTTAGCATGAGAACCCGGGTCATCTAGCATTTGCTTCTTCAAGTGACGTCACTGAACCCACAGCTTAGGGGTCCCATTATCAGAGCTGCCGGACAGGAAGCTGCTCCTAAGGGGATCCTCTGCTGATCTCGATGTTCACTGAAGTTTGTCAAGCACAGCCGTTCTTACCACTTCCCGTACTTTCAAAATGTAACCTCCTTCCAATCCCTCATATCGTAAGCAAACACTATTGACATTGTTCATACGAGATACAAGTAAATACAGCTTTTCTTATTAAAACCAACGCATACAACAACAACAACAACAAACAAGCAAACAGAAACCTACAACACGGGCATTGTTAAAGCGAGGCAGAGGCAGGGTCCTGGGGCTTTGCTGTAATGGCTAGTATTAGGACACTATTCTGACGACCCCTCGTGTTTCCACTATTCAAGTCGGTTCCCTTTGTGTATGTGTGTGTGCATGTTCATGTATGTGTGCTTGTCCATGCATGTGCAGATGGAGACAAGGGGTCACTGTTGGGTGTCCTCCTCAGTGGCTCTTTACCTTCCTTGTTCAGGAAGCTGACCAACCGATTAACCTAGAGGCACTGACCGTGACCCATCTCTGCCCCCTGCCCTCACTGCTCCCTCAGCGCTGAGATGATAGACTTGCACGTTCCACTTGGCTTTTCCCCAGAGGCTGGGTACCAAACAGTAGGATGTTACACTTGTGCCGTCTCCCCAACCACTTAACTAGCTTTTAAAAGATTAGGTTGCGCTGGGCGGTGGTGGTGCACACATCTAATCCCAGTACTGGGGAGGCAGAGGCAGAGGCCAGCCTGGTCTACAGAACTAGTTCCAGGACAGCTAGGGCTGTTACACAGTGAAATCCTCTCTTGAGTCCCATTCCCCCCAAAAAGGGTTATATTGCTTTGGTCTTAAGAGGATGAAAAATAGCCCCCATTTTCAAAATTATCAACTTAAAACTACTCGAATATAAACCTGGAAAGTACAGATGGTGCCGACATTTGCATCGTTCACTGACGTGGGAGTTGATTCCAAGTTTTTGGTATGACGGCATTGCTGGATGTCTTTAGACGAGAGGGTCTCGTCGTGTCTCTTGAGCTCAGAGTGTTGAGCTTTTGCAGTGTTGGTCCCATTGTTGTCCTGGGATGGAGATTTTACACTTTTGGAAAAGTGGTAAAACAGTTTAGAGATCTGGCTTTGCAATCTCCCTGAGCTGTGAACATCCCAGAACTGATGCCCTTTGTGCTACGCGCGCGCGTGATCGTTTTGTCTTTTTCTGTTTCACAGCGCTGGGATATGAAACTCCGTCATCTTGGCCTGGGTAAGACGGAGGCTGGTGATTCCACTCAGAGTCAGAAGTCCGGCAGGAACTCTCATCCCCGGCCAGCGCGCAGCTAAGTCCTGAAATGCAAAAGGCCACACCATGGACTCCCTGCTAAGACTTGCATTGCTGGACCTAGCGAGGGAAAACTGCACAATTGCACTCATTGACGTATTGTTTACTACAGATACCGTGTGGCAACTGACGTTACTTCTGCATCCTCTCTGCTTCTTAATGGCCCGGGGTTAGACCCTTAGATCTGTCAAATATCCCACTTTACTAATCACGGGGAAACTGTTCTTTCTCGACAGTAATAGTAAATTAGGCATGCTGATGCTAAGGTCTTTGTACCAGTCCCCAGGCATCGGTTTCATGTTCTGTATCCAGATCGAGAATGCAATATTGGATGTAATGAGAGATTTGTGGCAATATCGAAAGCCAGACATTGCTGTAAGGCCGGCCCTGCTGGTGCACGCCCAGCCTTGTTTTTGTATGCCTGTTGGGCATTTCCCTCATGCTATGGGAGTCCTAGATGTTCATTAAAGATAGCGTGGCAGCTGGAAATTAAATCCTGCACATGCAGACAGCGCAGCACCAGGAAGCATTTATGAGGAAATGACACCCAGCATGAATAGTTCTCAAGATTGGCAGGAAGCAAAACAAAGAGTGCCAGGAGCCAAGGGAAGACGATTTTGCCTGTCTAAGAAGCATTCTGGAACCAGTAGCCCTTGGGCCATTAACAGCGGTGTTCTCTCTTTTGGCGCTGTGTTTGGTTTGTGTATAACTATATTAATGGGCGTCAGAGAAAGACATAGCTAGACACCTGCCATTATCACCATAGCTCTGCTTCCTTCTAAATACAGCCCACTGTTAGACGTCTCCCCACTTCCGTTCATAATGAATTTGGCTTGCTGTACTGACCAGAAAAAGACACTATTAAAGTAGCACGCGTGTGCACCCGGGTCTTATTTTAAAGAGGTATGTGGCTTTGTAAATCATTGTCATTACATACAGGGCAGTGAAGTGTGCAAACTTGTTTTTATTTTTTTTCCTTTGGGCTTGTGGTTTTGTTTCTGTGGTGTGTGTATGTCTGTGTTTGTGTGGGGGTGGGTCTACAGCTTCACACACACAAATCGGACTAGACTGGGCTGGCCCATTGGCCTAGACGTTGCATTTGCATTTGTACTGTGTAAAGCTCCGTCAGACTGTCTAATAAAAGGAAGCACGCTGTGAGGAGAGGGATCCTTTTGTGTTTTAGACAAGGACGACAAAATGCTTTTATTATTCAAGCTGCAGTGAGCCCCCGAGATAACATGGGAAAGCTGTGATGTTGCTCCTTCTTTCCTGCAGCGGGGATCTTTCAAGCATGCGCCAATCACTGGAAGTCTCATTTCCTGCAGTTTAACCATGCAATAGTAGTAGATCTGGGTTCCTAAGCTATGGTGTGCTGAAAATAAAACATGTATGAAGCAATGATATGTATGTTTCCTTCTGTAAGAACCACTGTGCAAGGATGAAGTTCATTCTGAACTGAAGTTTCCCATGTTGGCAATTAATAACTCATCTGACTTCTTTCTTTTTTTTTTTTTTTTTTTTTTTTTTTTTTTTTTTTTTTTTTTTTTTTTTTTTTTTTTTGGTTTTTCGAGACAGGGTTTCTCTGTGGCTTTGGAGCCTGTCCTGGAAGTAGCTCTGTAGACCAGGCTGGTCTCGAACTCACAGAGATCCGCCTGCCTCTGTCTCCCGAGTGCTGGGATTAAAGGCGTGCGCCACCATCCCCCGGCTGACTTCTTTCTTTTAGTAATACAAAAGCATTCTTTTGTTCGTTTTGTTTCGAGTGGACCCAAAACACCAAAACTTCCCCCAAATTTAGAAGCAGAGTCCCATGTTTGCCTGTAGGAGGACAGCCCAGGTTTGGCTCTACCATATGGTTGCTTTCAGGTACTTTGTTGTGTCGTCTCTGATGCTGGGGCAGGGATATCTCCTCCTGTGTGCTCTCATCATCCTTTCGAGGAGAATTTTGTGTCGTTAAGTAGGGGCAAAGTGCTGAGCTAAGAATGCTGGCCTCCAGTCCCTCCTAGGGTATCTGTCTTGGCTCTGGGTTCCCAGGCTGAATGCACCCATCCTTTCTGGTTTTCTCAGGGCTTACACAGCAACCCTGGGGAAAGGGCAGACTTGGTTACTGAAGACCTGAAGGATCTGGAGTTCCTAACATGCTATCAGTGTTTCCAGGGCACAGTTGAAGATTTTTTTTTTTT
>NW_026067898.1:3504337-3600430 GCF_014885135.2 Alexandromys fortis
GACAGTCAGAGGACGGCTGTGTCAACAGTCAGAGGACGGCTGTGTCAGGACAGTCAGAGGACGGCTGTGTCAACAGTCAGAGGACGGCTGTGTCAACAGTCAGAGGACAGCTGTGTCATGACAGTCAGAGGACAGCATGGCTCTGTCATGACAGTAGGTTTCTTTCTTTTGCCTTTTTAAAAGAGATTTATTTATTTGTTATGTATACATGTTCTGCCTACATGGATGCTGCAGGCCAGAAGAGGACACCAGACCTCATTACAGATGGTTGTGAGCCACCATGTGGTTGCCAGGAATTGAACTCGGGACCTCTGGAAGAGCAGCCAGTGCTCTTACCCTCTGATCCATCTCTCAAGCCCATATATTTCAATTTTAACTATTTTCTTTATGTGTGTGAATGTTTGGCGTGCACTACGTGTGTACCTGGTGCACTCAGAGTCTAGAAGTTACTTCCAGGAACTGTAGGTACCAGTGGATGTGAGATGTCACTTGGATTCTGGGACTAGAACCAGGATCCTCTGGGAGAGCAGCCAGGGCTCTTAACCTACCCGACAGTCAGGTTTCTAAGCAGATTGCAAAACCATTCTATTCTGCTATTGCCATGTACGTCTCACTGGTGTCTCTCCATGACCCTTTATGCTCCCCTTGGACGCCAGTAAAAGCCAGGTGGTGGTGGCGCACGCCTTTAATCCCAGCACCTGGGAGGCAGAGGCAGGTGGATCTCTGTGAGTTCAAGGCCAGCCTGGTCTAAAGAGTGAGTTCCAGCAGAGCCAGGGCTACACAGAGTAAACCCTGGCTTGAAAGACAAAAACAAACAAGAAAAGCCACTAAAAATTTAACGTGTGCGTGACTACGTCTCAGGAAACCACGAGGCCTTTAGAGTCTATTGAAATTTCCTTAAGAAAAATTTGCTCACCTTAGGATTTTAGTTTTCTTAGCCAGGCAAGCACAAAGCTGTCATACTCATGCTGAACAAACCAGGGGAAAAAGAGTCGCGGGCGTGTATTCCGTTTTCCATGGCTCCGTGAGTGTTCACTGTATTGTGTATAGTGAAACCTGACTCGGTGCCCCGTGGCACTGTGAGCGTGGGGGGCGGGGTGCAACAGGCCCAAGTCTCTCCACATCTGTTAACTATTAAGGAGTCAGATACAAAAGTTACGACCGCCGTGAGTAAACAGCCCTACTTACTGCCTTCTGCAACACATTATTTGCTATTACATTTCAGCAGTAAAATGACTTCTCAGAAAGCATTTCAAGGCTGGTAATTGTTTAGCCCTACGGATCTTAACAACACAGAGAAAATCACTAAGGAATATGATAAAAACGAAGCCAGGGTTTTTAGTCGGGTGTCACTGAAATGCGGCCTCGGCTCCCGGCTGCATTCCTGCTAACCAAAATAGTGTAGGCAATGATGGGGATCTCTTTGGGGTCCTGCGTAGCCGTGGGGAGAACTACACGGAACACTTACACAGGTCCTCTCGGTGCCTTAAACGTTTACGGTATGAGTCCCACTTCATGAAGGAATTGGAGATGCGGGACTTCAGACGTCTTCAGTGGCAGAGAGGGGCTTTAGAATCTCTTAGTCTTCTTTTCCCAAGTTGTATGTTCTCTGCTGTAATTGCTAATAAAAGTATAAATGTGCCTTAATATTGTTTTCAGAAAGCACAGTGAACAGCGAGTGGGAGAGCTGCTGTCAGAAGAACCTACTCCACGTCGTCCAGCATTACCCCAAATACTGCCATTTTACCATCCACGTGGTATCCCCCAACTCTGAAGCCAAAATTTCAGTGCAACTGTTCTAGTCCTGGATGGTTGGGTAAATAAGCCAAGTGGTTCTTTTGACATTGGTATCTTTGAGATAAATGAGTTCGAGTTAGAAAATGGTTATATTTCTTTTTTGTCTTCCCTTTGAATTTGGAAAAAGTCTGAAGCTCTGGTATTTGGCAAGGCTTGGAAGAAAGTGAAGTCAAAGGGTGGTGGCAGCTACACAGAAAACTCAGTGGTTGTTTTCCAAAAGGGAGGGGCTGTCGTGTCCCAGGCAGATCATCACCTTTATCCCTCGAACCATCAGGGGCATCACAGTCTAAAGAGAAACGGTTCCACATGGCCTATTTTCCCAGCTTGTCGTTCTTGAAGTACGTCTATTGGGACAGGCTCAGCATGTCGTTGTAAGACAAAGATGTCTTTCTCTGAATAAAATGCAAGCCTAAAGTTCCTGCTTTGTGAATGCTGCAAACTTGAGTTGTTGGCCCATGGAGGAAGAGAGGGTGCGATATTTCTGGTCAGTTTGTCTCAAAGGAAAGAAGTGTGGACTGTGGAAGATGCTGATGCAGAGATGAAGGGCAATGTGGACAAGAACTTTGTAACACCCACGGGGATGTGAAGGTGAGCCAGCTCCCACTGTACACTGGCTCTGTAGTCACATGTTGGCATAGCGACATGGGAAGGATGCTATCGCTGTAGACCAGGCTAGGCCCTTCTGCAAGAGGGGCGAGAGGGAAGCATGAGATAGCTCAGAGAGTTAGTCTGTAATGGAGGAGCAGAGTAATTCACCATACTGAATGGCAGATAAAGCTCAGAAGAAAAGTGGATTGGATTCATTCTGATGTCTATTTCTACATCATTTGGGTGTTTCTGTGGAAACCATAGCTTCTTGGAGGTTGCACTCCTATGTACTGGTGTAACTGGAACCAATATTTCTGAGGGACAACTGAAAAGGCATAAAAGTTTATTTTAACTTCTTTTTAGATTTTTGGTCTCTGTTTTTGGCTTTGTGGACTTAGGGTCCATTGTGAGGCCGAACATTGTGGTCAGATCATGTGTAGGGGAAGCTGTTGCCTTCACAGTAGACAGAAAGCACGGAGTATAACCATCAGGGGCACACCTCTAGGGACCCACCTCCTCCAGCTAGCCCCGATCCCCTAAAATCTTCGGAATGTCACAAAATGATGTCATCGGCTGGGACATGAACCACACGGACATATGGGGGACATTTTATATTCATAGCTGAAGAGCAATGTTTGAGGTAAAAAAAAAAAATTCTAGAAGAACCCAGCAGAAAAAGAGATGAACACAAACAAAATCTCAGCTGAAAACCTTTCCCCAGGACACAGAATTCGAGGAAATGTCAAAGCCTTAATGAGAACCATGAAGGCCAGAGGAGGCGTACAGCTGAGACCACACTGGCCTCTCAGCGCACTCAGCTCTTCCTGTCAGGGCCCCTGCACCTCCTCTGCTTTCCCACCTAGTACTTGGGTGATAAAGGCAAACAACTGGCTGCGTCTCTATGTTAAGAACTGCTAGGAGATCAATCGTGAAGCAACTATTAAGAACTAATATTCCTTAAATCCATTGATCAATATTCATCTAGCTCTTTTAAATTTCCTTTAGATCCCCAGGTCAGGAAGTCTGGGTCTGTGTACACACTCCCGGAAACTGCCAACTGTCCTCTTTCCTTGGAGACAGTGCCTGGCATTTAATCAAGACCTTTATCCTACAACTTGAGAAAGCTTTAGGTCAGGCACCTGTAGCTTAGTTCCTCATTTGCTGTGATCAGGAGGGAATAGCTGAACGGAGGAGGAGCATCGTGGATGCTTAGTAAGTACTGAGATCATTCTGTCTGTGCCTCCCGCATCTGAGAGGTTCGTAGTTCCTGAACAGGGCTCTAGCAAATGCTTACTAAGTCTGGAAGGAGATGAAATTCCCCAGAGACATTGCACCACCACCCTGAGCTCTCTCCTGTAGCTTTAGATGCCAGACTAAAATCAAGTCCCCAGCTCAGTCCCAGGCTCTTTACTGAAAAAGCCTTCTTCCCTCTCAGCCAGGAAGGTGTGCTTAAAAAGCAGCATCAGGAGCGGTGGCGGCTGCACACACACACCTTTAATCCTAGCATTCAGGGGGCCGAAGCATGCGGGTCTCTGAGTTCAAAGCCAGCCTAGTCTACAGGATGAGTCCCAGAGCAGCCAGGGCCACACAGAGAAACCCTGTTCTGAAAAACAAACCCCAAAACAGCATCAGGAGAGCGCTGCATACTTGTGCAAGGAACCGGAGAGCTGTTTCAGTGGGTAGGAAAGCTAATGGACCCAGGTTCTGTCCCAAGCACCCACAATCTCCTGGAATTCCAGTTGCAGGGTGTCTGACGGCCTCTTCTGGCCTCAGGAGACTCCTGTTTGCACAGGGCGCACAGAAATTCACAAAATACACAGGCATAAACATAAAAAAAATCTTAAAAAGGAGAAAAACAAGTCTGTTGGCTAATTTGCTGCAGCTGTCTCCACAGCAGTCCTAGTTATCAGAGGAGAGGGAGCCTTAACTGAAAAATGCCTGCAGGAGGTCTGCCCATTGACAAACCTGTAGAGCATTTTCTTAACTAGAGATAGGAGGGGCAGCTGTGTGGAGTATCACCTCGAGCCTCGTGGTCCTCGAGCAGTTGGTCATGGGTTCTAAGAGAAAGCAGAGCGAGCAAGCTGGTAAACAGCACTCCGCCATGGCCTCTGCATCAGCTCCTGCCTCCAGGTTTGAGTTCCTGCCTCGGTTTCCCTCAATGGACCATGACTCAAAACATGTAAGTCTAATAAGCTCTTTTTTTCTCCAAGTTGCTTTCGGTCGGTCGTGGTGTTTCACCACAGCAATAGAAGCCCTAATAAAACAGCAAGCAAGACTCTTTCTCAGGGTTATAGTTAAAAGTTTGGTTTTACCCGAGAGTCACTGTGTGTACCCCGAGGCAGTAGCTAGAGATTGGTTAGAAGGATGCATGTTCCCAACAAGAGCTGAATTTTTGTTGAGATGCTTCTAGATGTTTTCTCATTTCCTAGGGAGTTACAGAAGTACTAAAACTATATTAAGACAAAGTGTTTATGTTCAAAAAAGTACAGGCTCTGCATTCCGGGCTGCAGACTGAAGAAGGGTCTCAAGACAGGCTGCTTTTTACTGCATTGGGAAATAAAACTAAGTCATAAAGGACTTGAGCTAGTCTGTATTGGAAAAACAGATGACTGCTGAAAATGAGCTGGAAAGGGAGCAACCTAAGCCAGAGGTGGCAAATTTCTCTACATAGAGTCCCACAGAAAATATCGAAGGTCTTGTAGCTCATCAGGTCTGTTGTCGCAAGTATTCGGCTCTGCCACCACGACTCAGAACCAAACTCTGATAACAAGGACAGGCTGTGTTCCAATGAGAGTTATTTTCTAACTGGCAGGGGGCAGGCTTTAGCAGACAAGCTTTGGTTTGTTTACTTCGTGGGTCTGCATTATTTTATTGTTCTTTGGATTTAATGAAGTTAAGGGTTTGGGTGGCATAAAAAAACTTGATACTGGGGGGGGGAAGGCTGTGGGTGAGTGAGGCTTTGCTTGAAGTTTTAGCATTACAGATTCAGTCTGTTGGGTCAAACGTTGTTCACTTCGGAGATCTGCTGAAAATGGAGGGCTTAAGGGATGTATCAAGTCATTGTTTCCTTTGTAGCTATTGTCTTATTAAGTAAGGGCCTGAAAGAGTAAAAGTTTCTCTGGAGGATGTGATTTCAGGAAGAGGAAAATGAGAGTGAAGAAAGTAAAATGGCAAGTGTTTAGTCCCCCACGCTTAAGAAATTAGTCATTGTAACCATTTGCCGCAGGATTATATTTTGTTCCCAGAAAAAAAAAGCACGCTTCCTTGGTTTTGTTTGTAGTGCTTAGGATGGAACCTACTAGGCTGGTTGCAAAGCTAGGGAGGACAGTGTCAATGAGAAACACCGCAGGCAGAAGGCACATGCTTCTTCTGGGATGAAGCTCATAGCAATAAGACTCACACCCTGAGTACCGCCCAGGGTACCAGATGATGGCGTCTACACAAGAGACAGGAGCAAAGGTTAATATAGATATTGGTAAATGCTAACGTGTTTGGTTTCCTTTCGTTCATGTGTTCCCTCCCGTTCACTCTGGTTGGATTTGGACTTGGCACCCATTGTCTCATACGTGTGTACTACTGTACAGGTGTTTGTGTATACAGGTGTGTGTTGTCACTGCCTGCTGATTCCCTGAAAACATGGCCTCTCACTGAGCCTGCGGCTAGGCCGTCGGCCTGCACACTGTAGAGAACTTATCTCTTTCCCCCACAGCATTGGTGTTTTGATCATGTGTGTGGTGGGAGGATCTGAGCTTAGGTCCTCCTGCGCCCTTACCCACAGAACCATCTGTCCAGCCGCCACCACTTGGTTGGCATGTTGGGGATATTAAAAAAACGATAATAATTATGTTAGTTGCCATTTTCATTATTTGTTGGGTTTTGCAGAACTCGGGATCAAACCCAGGTCCTTATACATGCTGGGAGTTGTCAGTTTTTAAAACCGCTTTTGCTCTCTGCTCTTCTTCAAGTTGCTGAAGTTTAAGAGTACTTAGGAAGTCCCTGGAGCACTACACGACTCTGTGTGTTTAACCCATTCCCTGTGAGCTTGATTTACAACTGCCTTTCTTGCTTGATGGATCCCACATGCTCCGTAATTTAAACATCTTAATTTGCTCTCACTGGAGTGCCCTTTTATTTGGATGTAAACTGATCCAGGAACAGCTCCCAATCAGAAGTTTGTGTTTGATATGCTGTAGCTTGGGGTTAAATATGGTCCTCCTAAGGTTCATTCTGTGAGGGAAGAATTGAGGCTCCATTCCGGCTCTAATTCACCTAGCTCAGGTTAAGTTAACCATAAAATATACACTTTGGCTGGAGTTGAACTTGTCACAAATAAATAAATGGTAGAAAACCCGAACCACTCAACAGTGAAATGCAGTGTGCATGCGAATACACAGGGATCTGAGTTTATAACTATTATTTTTGTTAAGAATTTTAACATATTTTCAATGAAAAACAAACAAGGATTTTGTAGCATAATAGGTCCCAGAACACCACTAAAGTCTTCTCTTTCAAGTCAGTGAAACACACAGAATATAGAACCAGCGTTGATCTGCCCCACTGAGAAAGAATACAAAGGGTGATAATTACCATTTGTAGATAATTCTAGAATTTAATAGTAACCCCTCCTATGAGCAATGTACGCTGCAGTTTTTAGCACAAGAAAATGTCAAATTACATAAAAGAATTGCTAAAGTTGTAAAAGTTAAATTTTTTTGTTGTTGCTTTTATTTTGTTTCTTGAAACAGATGCTTACTATGTAGCCCAGGCTATAATCAAACTTGTGATCTCCCTGTCTCAACTTCCTAAGTACTAGGAGAAAAAACTTTATTGTTTTGTTAGGGTTTCTTTTTGTCTTATCTATCTATCTATCTATCTATCTATCTATCTATCTATCTTCTATCTATCTATCTATCTATCTATCATCTATCTATCTATCTATGGTTTTATCTATCTTTCATCTATCTATCTGTCTATTCCTTCCTTCATTTATTTATTTTGAGATTAACGTTGGACTTTCAGTCATTCTCTACTGAGCAGTCATGTGAGATTTAGGGTTTGAAACCAGGCCATCAGTCCTGATAAGACTTCGAATGGGTTGAGAAAGAAGCTAATGCAGGAGAACCTCAGGACTGGTCTGAGCCTTTAACGGCTTTGCTGAGGATCGTGGTGGGGCATGGAAGTGGATGGGAGGGGGAGGTTTCTTGTGGAAGGCATGGCCATAGGACTGGCTTGGAAACAGTGGGAATGTCAGTGGGAGCAGAACCCCAAACTCTGTCATCCCTGAGATGGCCCGAGGGGTGTGAGCTGGGCCCCCAGCTGTCCAGGGTGGGGAAATAGATAGTGACCGCACAACAGTACCCCGAGGAAGCGGGATGGTCATGGTTGCAAAAGGCTGGGTATGGTGGCGCAATCACCGAAGCCACTGTACCCCAAATTGCTTTTGTGATGGAGCAACTGATAGAGGTGATGAGACCTTTCATCGCTATATTGGACTTTGGTAGCTTTTGAAGACAAATAGTTCCCTGCTATATTATTTACCTCAACCGCTACACTACCAACATGCTTGGCAAGGCGTGTCGGCTGAGGCAAGAGTGTCATAATTTTTATGGAGGTGGCCATTTGCTTTCTGATTGGTTTTCAGATTTGCCCCACAGGAGGGAATGCGTGTTTGGTACTGTAAGCCAGGGCAGAGACCTGTGACTGCAAGGGTCATAGGCCCTCGTGGAGGAACTGTTATTTTCATTTTGCTAAACAGGAGAAGTTTAAGTTGTAAGGTGTAACAATGTAGCACATTGCCTTCTAAACACCCATAGATGCTATAGTTTTGGAAAGAAACTTATGGTATATAGGTACCAGTTACTATGGAGATTTGAACCATCCAGACAGTCGAGAGTGACTCTTGCTGGGGCCCAATGATCAACCCACATGGAAAATGATCAGTGCTTGTATTACTCCTTCCCATGCTCAGGAAATATGGGAGAGAGGACAGAGAAAATGCTAGAAACAGAGGAAGGGGTGGGATGTTATCTAGAACTGCTTCCTCTGGATTGAACTCATAACATCTAGGGAGCTCTAAAACTTATGGCCCCGCAGGCCCCTTCCCAAGGCGTTACAAATTGGTCTGGGTAAAAGCTGTGTGGAGATGTTCAGGGCATTCCAGGGGTGCCATGTTTTAGGGGTTGTCCTTTATGATGGCATGGGCTTTGAGAGCTCAGCTGCATTTGACTTAACCATGCTCCTGGAGAAACCCTCTCCAATTGTACAAGTTACTTTTTAAATCCTGTGCCAGATACCTGACAAGCAATTAAAGGAAAGGGAGATTTCCTTTGTTTTCCAGTTTTAAGAGACTGGAATCCCTCAGGGCAGCAGAGGCCTGGGGTGGGGCTGTGAGGAAGCTGGCTACAGTGTCTCTGCATTCTGGAAGCGAGGGAGGTGAATCCTGGCAACTTCTTGACGCTCTATTCTTTTTCCTCTTTTTATTCGGTCCAAGACCCTAGCCAATGGGCTTGTGCCAATGAAAATGTAATCTGCATCTGATTTCATTCGTGGCTAACAGAAAATTCTGATTTGGTTGTGATAAGTTTCAGAGGCTTGCTGGACACAGAGAAATGGGTTAGATCAGCCTAGTAGCAGTTTGTGCAAAGGGAGCTAGACATAGTGTAGACCACTCCATAGTTAAAGCTCTCTGAAAATGCCTTCAAAGCCATGCTAAGAGTTGTGTCTCCTTGAGGACTCCGGACTGAGTAAAGACAACAATGGAGATAATTCTCAGCCCTAGCTAGTAAGCCCAATAATTTCAATGGTTTTTGCCAAACTAAGCTTAAATGAGACAGCTTCTTTGGTCTGTCCCTGGTGCCCTGTCTTGGTGCCCAAGGAAAGTCACGCTATAGTTAGCTGCTTGGAGGAGCTGTGGACGGAGCAGATGGGACTGGGGAAAGATCTGGGCGATACAAGGGCAGGCATAAAGAAAGGTGGTGTTAGGGAGTTGCTTTTTATGTCAAAATGGGGTAGAGGCAGAACGCTATGCTCAGGTTTCTGTTTGCACAAGCTTCTCTGGACTCCCGCAGGGAGACTCGGGGTGGGGTGAAGGCTCGGTTAGATAAAGGAGGCTGCTGTGGTATTTCACGGGAGACGTGGTGGTGGCTGGGTTGGCAAACAGCAGTGCTTATGGAGGGGTACGGGCAGAAATAAGGCAGATAGTAGAATGTGAGCAGAGGACTAGCCAATGGGCTGCGCAGCCTGCTGAGACAAGAGTCAGATATGGGAGCCACTGGGCTGCCGGCGTGCTGCCTCCATCTGCAGTGAGAAAGACTGAGGCAAAGAAAAACCCTGAACCCCAAGGAAACAAACTTAATCTGCCTTCCTGGTTTCCTTTAAGTTTAGTTGAAAATTCTGATGTGGTTGTGATAACTTTGAAAGACCTAGCTATTCTGCAGGATTGGGTGTGGGCAGGCATCTATACAAATCTGTAACTTAGAAACTGCAAGAATTCAGAAATCAGCGATGAACACTTCTGAAATATATACAGTTTTTCCTATGCCTGGAGCTCCTCTCCCCCCATAGTCTGAGTCAGAACAGTGCCTGTGAACTGGAGGAAGCAGCAGACTGAACTGAAGAGGGAGGGATTTCAGGGGAACTGCAGGAGTCTTGAAAGACGGTGGAGTCTGGGCAGAATCGGGCTTGCATCAGTCACACAGGACGGAGTTGTACTGGGAACATCCAGGAGGGTATTTATTAATAGAATATCGATCGGGATTTATACGTACATGTATCAGTGGCATGTCTTTGAAGGTGACACAGGACAGGATCATGGGTTCAGACATGACTCTGTATCATTAAATCCCACTCGAGTGTGCAGGAATGAATCAGGTGTGTGAAGCATGTATACATGGCTATCTTCATAAATCAGACTTACACCTCTGTGATCTGAGCGGCTGCAGAAACAATTATGCAATTGCCACTGAATCATTCTAGCCAGCAAAGGGATTGGTTTGTCAAGCACACATGAGATATGGCCAACCTGTGTCAGGGCTAACACTTTGACTTTCCAAGATTCCAGTTAGGATATGTTTCCCTGGAGTTGAAGGTGTCTTCTTGTTATTATTATTGCAAACAAACAAGGAAGAAAGATGTTGGCTAATCCCACGCTCTATTAAGTGTCTTGTGTAATCAAGAAGGATCTGGGGGTAGAGAGTCCTGACACACTCTTGGAGGCGGTGTCTAGAGTGTTAGCAATAGTTCTAAATTGCAGGAAAATGAAGACATTATACATAAGGGAAGAGAGGTTTATTATGCTATAATATGTTCATTTTCCTGGGGAAACATGGATCAATGTTCACAGCCACTACTCGCAAAGGGCATTAAAAAGGTGTATATTTGAAAGCAATGTCTTTATTGAACTTCTGTTGAAGAATAGGATAGGGAAAGAAATCTCAAGGTTGCACAGCCTCTAACTGCACCAAGAGGTACTGGATCCAGCTTCCCACAGGGAGCTACAAAGTGTCCATCAGAGGACTGGATTCCATCATACTTCATAACCCCCTTCTTATTCTTTTTTTGTTCTTTGGTGAGTTAGTCATCTATTGGTTTCAAAAAATGATATTGTGTGTACATGATATTGTAGTGTGCAATTGTAGAGGTCAGAGGACAGCTTTTGCGTTGGGTCTCTCTTCGTCCTTTCTGTGGGTTCTGAGGATTGACCTCGGATCACCAGCATGTGCAGCAAGCTCTTTTGCCAGCCGAGCCATCTCCCCACCTCCATCCATGGAATGTGTCTGAAATGTTTGTATTGAAACCTAGTAGTATTTGACCTGATGGTCTAGTCCAGAAAAAATATTTTTATAATATTTTTATACTATTTTTCTATTTATGAATAGAAATAGGTTAATTTAAGCTATCAGAGCTAGTTAGGAAAAAGCCTAAGTGATAGGCAGAGCTTTTGTAATTAATAAGGAGTCTCCATGTCACTATTTAGGATGTGGCTGGCAGGACAGAAAAAGAACTATGTGGTAACGGTAAAAAAAAAAATGTTAGGGAAAGGCAAGAAAAGGAAGGTAAGACTATTATAGTATTAAAATAAGTAATTCAGAAGACCGGAAAGAAAAGCATTGAAGCATTCAGTTTATGCCTGTTGCAGAATCTTAGATGTGTGAGCTGAACTGGGCAGGCAGACAGCTTTTCTGTCAGCTATGGAGGTTACAGCCCTTCTTATCTCTGCCTTCGACTTGTATGCATCTTCTATGTTGTCCAAACTTTAAGTCAGTTAAAAGTAAATATTTGTACCTTGAAATCAACACTGCTTAATACCGACAACTTGTAGGCATCAGTTTTCTCCTTCCATCACGTGACCGCTTACCAGGGGTCCAGCACAAACTTCCCAGCCTGCGAGGTGTCCTTACCCACTGAGCCGTCTAGCCAGCCTTCCCTCTTTATCTCCTCGTTGCCCTGTGGAGCTATTGTTAAAGCTTGAAGAGTGAGAAAATGAACAAATTTTTATTAGCTACAAACGGAAAAAAAAATGAGTTACGTTTCCTTGCCGCAAGATAAATTGTAATTTGGGGAAACTACTCAGATTTCTCTGTCTTTTGAGCTCTTCAGTAAGTGCATAAGATAAATGCATCGCGGCTAATTTTTCTCTGTTAATAAAACTAATTGCATGTGCAGCCTTGTTGACCTGCCCTATAGTGCACAGTTGCTTTGGTATGCTAATTGAACTGTCAACAATAAGCGCAGGAAAGGAGGCACTTAAAGCTACCTTTTGGGGCCCCAGAACGTTCCCTTCAAGGCCGCCTGCTGTTTCTCCCAACTAAGCATGAAAAGCAATTAAGAGAGGTCTTGTATAAAGGCAGTCTGCTGAATCAATGGTAAGCTGTATGTTGGAACTCACAAAAGACACACAAAAGGCTTGCAAATCTTCTCAGGACCAGACTGGGTAGTGGTGCTTATTAAGAATGTGTGGCCCAATTAACAGAAAAGCACTTAGCCAAAAGTTAAATGGCCCTGTTGCCTTTTGCTCTATAAACTGGTGTCTAGCCTTAAGCCTGAGAACTCTGGCTGCAGACTTCTTTACCACGGCAGAAACACAATGAATCAGATAGGAAGGAGCCTACTAACTACCCAGTCCTGGGCCAGCTGTTAACGAAGAACTATACTGAATGAATACATACTTCTTTGTTCTAATTGTGGTGGCAGAAAGGTTACTAAGTTCCCACATGTGAGGGCACAAAAGATACTTTGCTAATGTTACCGCTTCAGCGGGCCACCAGTGGAGGGGAAGGCTACCAGTCTGCCGACATTTAGACTAGGTTAAAAAAAAATCTACCCTGGCTCCCAATTGCCTGTGCCATCATTCCATAAATTGAAGTTGCTGGAGCCTTTAAAAAGGAAGTTATTCTGCTGTTACTAATAGCTTATAATTTTGACTTATACTTAACCGCTTTACAAAATTATTCATAGACTATTCTAGGGTCTGAAGGACACCTCAGTCTTCAGTGTTATTGAAAGACTTCAGAGGATGATTTACCCCTGAGAGTTCTCACACCCCTAGCACTAGGACAGACCGTGAAAAATTTGCTTACAAAAATGAAAGGTTTACTTAAAGTTACCAGTCAATATTTTCTTAAAAATAAGTCATAAAAATATTGAAAGTAAAAACTTGAAGGCTGCTAAAAATAGAACAGTTATTTAAAAAGTTATTCCTTATAAAAGAAATTGTAAACTTGAATATAATTTAGAATGATTTTTATTATGCTACATGTATGAAGATAGGTGCAAACTTTAACATGTCTGATAGGAGTTTTTAAAATATCATTATCTTCTAGAAACCTAGAATTTTCGGAGCATGTACATGTATTCACATGTAGACACATTATTTCTTAGAAGTGAGAATATTTTTATTCATCTGACTTCAGTTCGGTTATAAGACTGTGGCATGACACCTCATGGTTATCTAAATTTTGAAGGATTATTTGTGCTATGTAGAGCATCGCTCTTCAGTGGCTTTACTGAAGACAGCAACAGTCTCTGTTCTGCCAAGTGGAAGCAATTCCCATGAGAATGGGCTCCTTGCTTCCGTGTCTCTTTTAGGGAAACTGTGGATGCGTCTGGCTATTTTTTTTTTTATCATCTTCTTCTTACAGTATCCAGGAAAAAGTGATTATTTTTAGCATAATTAAAGTCTACATCATACAATGATTTGAACTAGGAGGCTGTGCCAACAAAATGGATTGGACTTTTCTTTCTAAAGCCAAAATGATTGCATCCACATCTTAATAGTCTCACAGAACGGGTAAACATGTTAACCAAACCGCACCAGTTACACTCATGCTTGGAGCACTTCTGCACTTAGTCACTGGACCCAGTGAAACCTGGTGACTCAGCAGGAGGTTACAAACAACTAGGAGAAGACACTTTTATTTCTCTTTTGCACGTATCATTTTGATTTCATCCTTCCTAATAAAGTTCCTGTGACAAGAACAATTGGTATTCATAACTTTCTTTGAAGTTACTTCCCTCACTTACTGATTTGGAATAGCTATAAAGGTCGAGGGATCAGATTCATTTCAAAACATCCCTAAAGGAGAAAATGCCTTCTATCTTACAAAGGAGAAAATGTTATATCTTACTTGGCGAAGGTTTGTTTTGCACATCAGAACAAAGTTTGCTGGACTCCTGAGTTCTGCTGGAGCCTCGGTGAAGGGGGTATACTGCTTACAAGCGCTTCTGAAAATATTCAGAGACAAAACAAAAAGGTAGCAGGGGAGAGGAGATTAGTCAGCCCAAGGCGTCGCCCCTGGATGCTTGTCATCAATTAAAGCCCAGCTAAAGATCAGGCTGGAATGCCCCAGCAACGCTGCGCCACGTAAAATATTGCCAGCTGCGGTCAATTATTTGATTTCCCCATGAAACTCAAGACTCATGTAATCACTGCTAATATGGTAAAAATTGATGAAGTGTGGCATGTGGTATGATTTACTGATTGCAATCACCCATAGGTACCAGCTCAGCTGTACTGATTAGTTTGCAGATCACAGAGCCTGAAGCAAGACTGACCCACGTATTTCTAATTGTGCTTTCTACCACATCACAGACGGCTGGCGAAGAGAGCTGTGGTCTAGTCACTTGACAGTGAAGTATCAATGGTTAAGTGTTTTTAAAATATGTGTGTGTAAATAGTATTTAATAAAATAAGAAGTGATTTATGTTTTGTTTTGGTTTGGTTTTCCGAGATAGGGTTTCTCCGTGTAGCCCTGACTGTCCTGGAACTTGCTTTGTAGATCAGGCTAACCTAGAACTCACAGAGACCTGCCTACCTCTGCCTCCTAAGTGTTGAGATTAAAAGTGTGTGCTGCCACCACCCAGCAAGAAATGCTTTTGATAGAATAGAAATGAGCAAAACAGGGCTCAAAGTTGTATGTACAATAATTCCAGTTATGTAAAAGTCTGAGCTTTAAAACACGCACACATGCACACACGCACGCATGCACACACACATTTTCAATCTTGATTTCTGTTAATCCACATGCTGGTTCAAGAACTACATTTATCCGTTTGCCTATGATTTGGGAAAGTTGTAGGGAAGAGGTTGTTAAAGCCAGAAGAAAAGGGAAATAAAGCACCCACCAAAATAGGAGCCTGAGATACCAACAACTTCATTTTCATGACTTGTGCCAAGAAAGTAAGGCCCTTGCTTCACGTACAAAAGCACTCCTGTTATCTCTGCTGAGGGCAATAAAGACAAGGCTGTTGTATAATCATGACATGCTCCAGCAGGTAAACTCAGGAGTGCTTCATAAATCTGCTGCTTCCAGCTTCCTAATCTACAACCTAGGAGCGACGGCTCGACCTTCCTAGAAGGAGGGTTACACAGACAAGCACAGAACATCCACCTGGCCATGCTGAAAGTTCAACAGGTGTCACCCATTTTTATCTTCAGAAAATGTCTCACTTTATGTGTACAATTTTTTTTGTTATTGCTGTTACCATCATCATCACCACACCTATTATGTACATATGTGTATGTGTGCATGCCGCGGGGCATGTGTGTGAAGGTCAGAGGACGATGTGCAGGAACTCGTTCTCTTTTTAGACCCTGTGGGTCGCAGACAATGAACTCAAGCCGTCAGGCTGGTCCCTTTTGCACTCTGAGCCGCCTCTCCTGTCCTACACTTGGTGTTTCCTGTAACCTGGAAGTTTTCAGTTTTGAATATAGTAGATAATGAATATTTTAAAGGTGATTTTGTGAGCTCAAAATATGATCATAGGCATAGATCAGAGTCTGGAACATGGGCTCTAGGTTCTTCTGTACTGGAACAAAGAACTGGACCCGGGGTCACACAGATAACAGTACAAAGACAGCTTGTTATGGCAGTCCCTCTGAGGGTGGGACTGGGTCAGAGAGCTGGGCAGTGCTGGTGGTGAGAATCATTTTCACAGTCCCTGCCTCCTCCTGCATTTGGAGAGCACAGGCTTTTCTCTTGCGTGCTGTCTCTTACACGCAGCCATTGGTTGGGCGTTTCTGTTACTGGTTTCTTTTGCGTGGTAATCCTGACATCTCTTTCTCTCTGCCTTACTCTTCTGCCACAACTGTGCCCTGAGAGCAGAAGGAAAGTGCTCAGTGTTTGTTGGCTGAGGTTTCTGTCCCACCGGGTGCCACAGTCATTCAGTCCCTAAGAAATACACAGAGGTCTACATTAATTATAAACTCATTGACCTATTAGCTCAGGGCTCTCAATAACTCTTATAGCTTATATTAGCCCGTAATTCTTGTCTGTGTTGGTACCTTTTTCAGTGAGGCAGTCACATCTTCCTCTGTGTCTGGCTTCCTCTGTTTCTGGGTGACCACTGCAGACTAAGCTTTCTTCTTCCCAGAATTCTCCTGTTCTCATTGCCCGGCCTATACTTCCTGCCTGGCTTCTGGCCAATCAGCATTTTATCAAACAAGTACAAGAAACGAATGTTTACTGGGTAAAACCATTGTCCCTTAGCAAGGGTTCTATAATGTCTTCCGTGCTGATGAGGGGTATAAATCTGACCTAAGAGAGACCACAGAACTCTCTCCTGTGTTAGCCGTAAGTTGGAGAGGAGGCTTTGGATTCAGTATCTTAGAATTTTTTTCTGGAATCCCTGCATCAAAAGAAGTTTAGTTTGAAGCTGTCATATATACTAGATGACAAAAATTTTATGTATTCAAAAAATAAGATCTGAGCGAAGTAACATGATTATGACAACCAATGGGCCAGAAAGACCAAGAGACAGGAGAGCCACAACCATGCTTGTCCTAGGAAAGCCATCCTTGTATAAAGCTGCCCCAAGGGTATGACCCCTTGGATAGTGAAAAAAAAAAAAACAAAACAGCAACAACAAAACAAAATCCAAAGCAAACTGATGGTTATATATTGAGAACATGGAAGAATACAGAAACAGTTTTAGACAGGAATCAAATGACAAAATAGGAAAAAAATAATTTGAGGTTGTATTTGTTGAGTACCAACATAAAGTTACACCTACTCATGGATTTAAAGATAGGGCTTATCCTTGTATTTAAAATGATATTCACTTTTCTTCTTGTTTTAAAAAGTTTTAAGTTTTTTTTTTGTCTATCAGCAGTTTTTAGGTATTAATAGTGAATTTGCAATGGCATTCTTTAGAAATACCTAGTGGTTTTATCTTATTTGTATAAGGGTTTACGTTGATGCATGTGCATCACAGGCATGCCTGGTACCCACAGAAGCCAGGAGGTGGCGTTAGATCCCCCTGGAACTGGAGATACAGGTGGATGGTTGTGAGCCATCTTCTGGGGGCTCAAATGAACCGGGGTCCTCTGGAAGAGCGACTGCTCTTCACCTCGGAATCACCTCTCCAGCCCGTTAAGGTATTCTCAAGGCTTCAGAAACTCAGAAAGTTTCAGGCTTATGTTAGAGACTAGCCCTGGGTGCATCTTGAGAAGGAACAGCAAACACAAAATATTCATGTCCTTAAAACAGCTCATCCATCAGCATTACTTCAGATGTTATAACTGATACATGTCCTAGATAGCCGAACACTGCGTATTTTAGCTGGAAAAGGTAGATGGACTTTTATTTTGGCTGCCAGCTCTCTCTCCCTCTCCCTCTCCCTGTCCCTCTCCCTCTCCCTGTCCCTCTCCCTCTCCCTGTCCCTCTCCCTCTCCCTCTCCCTCTCCCTCTCCCTGTCTCCCCCCTCTCTCTCTCTCTCTCTCTCACACACACACACACACACACACACACACACACACGACGTGGAGACTTATTAATTATGAAAGCTCAGTCTGTAGCTTAGGCTTGTTCGGCTCGTTCTTACAACTTAATCCATTTCTGTTCCTTCACATGTTACCACGTGACCCACGACCTTTTCCTCTCCTCCTGCATGTCTGCTCTCTCTCTGTATCTGGTTTGTGACTCAACCTTTCTTCTCAGGGATCTCTCTGTCCAGAAGTCCCACCTAGCCTCTTTTCCTGCCAAGCTATTGGTAATTCAGCTTTTATTAAACCAATCAGAAGGTACTTTGGAAAAGACACATCTTCATAGTGTATAAAAAGATGTTTCCACAACAGAGAAGTAAACTACAGGTCCAGAAAAATCCCTGTACATTTGGGCAAACACTCCTAATGTTACTAGACCATGTATAGGGCGATTCCCAAAGCTAAGGCTGACAATAATTCCTTTGGCATTTGGCATTCCCATTAACACCAATGACTACATAATTCCACTTAGTAAGAGGTTCTAACTTATTTTTTTTAAAGATTTGTTTATTATGTATACAACATTCAGCCTCCATGTATGCCTGTACACCAGAAGAGGGCACCAGATCTCATTATAGATGGCTTTGAGCCAGAATGTGGTTGCTGGGAATTGAACTCAGGACCTCTGGAAGAGCAGTCAGTGCTCTTAACCTCTGAGCCATCTCTCCAGCCTATTTTATCATTTTTTAAAAGAAAAAAAGCTTTTTTTTTTTTAAAAAAAAATCATACCTACCTAATCCAAGTTCCCACTCCCTCTCCTCCTCCCATTTCCTTCACCCATCCCTCTTAACCCACCTCCCATCCACTCACTCCCTAGGCAAGGCACACCACCCTGGGGAAGATACGAGGCCCTCCCCACTCTACCTAGGCTGAGCACGATATTCATCCAAAAAGAACAGGCTCCCAAAAATCCAGCACAAAAGCCAGCACAAACACAGGGACAAATCCTGGTGGCAATTCCAGTGGCCCCTCCGTCTGCTCCAGTCATGCAGCTGTCAGCCTAGACAGAGGGACTAGTTCCATCCCACACTTGTTCCTTCCCAGCCCAGCTGGAGTGGGTGAGCTCTAGCTCAGGAGGACTGTTTGGGGTTCTAACTTATTAAGGCAGAAAATGAAGCCCAATGACTGGGTTGGCAATTAGCACTTTTACTGGGTATAATGTGGCACCATGGGCACTGTGCTGACCATCTGAGGTCTCCCAAGTGGGGCTTTAACAAGGGAACACTGGAGAACATCAGCCTTCAAGGGAAGCCATCACTGGGGCTGAAGCCTCATCCTGTTTGGAGTGGTAGGGTCATCCCTTAACGTGATTTTCCTTTGTAGAGGGGACAAGATCTGTTTTCTTAGAACCCCACAGAGAGCATCTCTTTGCTGCTGCACGGGCTTCACACAGCTATGGCAAGCATTGCCCGTTTAGAATTCTCTTCCTTTAGTCTAAGAAAATATATTATTGCCATTGTTAAGGTTATTTATTGTGTCTATAGTAGTTTCTCCTGGTCATCTTGAATAATTTCTATATGCTTCCCTGGCAGTGTTTCTTCCTTCCTTCCTCCCTCCCTCCCTTCCTCCCTTTTCTCCCTCCCTCCCTCCCTCCCTTCTCTCCCTCCCTCCTCTCCTCTCTCCCTCCCTCCCTTCCTTTCTCCCTCCCCCCCTTTCTTTTTGTGTTCACCTTGACGAACATCAATGGAGAAAATGCCTCCATCAGTCTGCTGTAGGCAAGTCTGCAGGGTATTTTCTTAATGAGAATGACTGAGGCGGAGAGCACAGTTCTCTGTGGGCAGTGCCCACCTTGGGCAGGTGGTCCTGAGTTGGGGAGGAAAGCAGACTGCGCAAGTCAGTAATCAGTGTTCCTCCATGGACTCTGCTTCAGTTCCTGTTTGAGTTCCCGCCCTGACTTCCCTTAGTGATGGAACATGATCTGAGAATTGTACGATGAAATAAACCCCCTCTTCCCCAAGTTGCTTTTGGGCATGGCATTTTATTACCTAATCATAGAAGTCCTAACTAAGGCACAGGCCATCATTACATTTTATGTCCTACCTCTGTCTGTGATTTACATGGACCTTCTGGGATGTGCTCAGTCTTTCTGGTTTTGTCTTCTCTTCTTTCTTTTTCTTTTTTTTTTTTTTTTTGTCCTTGAATTTTAAAAATGATCCAAGCATAGTCGAGGATCTCTAGAGTTCAAAGCCAGTCTCGTTTACAAGTGTGTCCCAGGCCAGCCAGAGTTACACGCTATATCAGAAAAGCACAAACAAGTAAAATAATTAAGAAATGTTGTCTAATTTATGTGTATGAATGTTTTGTGTGCAGATCAGTCTTTGCAGGTCTTGCATGATTGGTCACAAGAGGTCATGAAATCCCTGGGAGCAGAGGTACAGACAGACCCTTGTGAGCCATCATGTGGGTGCCGCGAATCCAATCAGGGTCTTCCCGAAGAGCAGCCAGTGCTCTCAACTGCTGCTCGCTCTCTCTAACCCCTAAATTCTTTCTACTTCCATTTTAGAACAATCTTTTAGGACAAAACCTCCATTTAAATCCTTCCTTATAGAAGACATTTCCTCTTTAAAAACATCGAAGATATATTCTGTATCTGGAGCAATTTGTCTTCTTACTTGATGGTTTTTTCCTACCCTTTTCTTTTAAAACTTTGGAAAACATTTAGAAAATAAAATAATTTTATTCCAATGAGAACCCAAGAAGTATTTCAGAAACACACAAAGCATAGACATTGTATCTTAAATATCTAACAACTATACATACAGAAAAAAAATTGTTAATTTACCAGAAAAAAATTTCTGTTTTCTCTTCCCAATAAACTTGAGTTTACTGATTTACTAAGAATTCAAGCCCTACTATAAGATGCACTTGGAAACACTCTTTGTTTACTTAAAAGAATTTATCTCTCATTTAGGCATGCAAGAGAGAGAAAGTGGGATCAAATTCTGGCATTTTTGTCTAATTTGGGTTATCTGCCTCAGAATTAGTTACTCTGTTGTTGCTATAGAATACCAAGACCAAGGCTACTTTAAGAGAAAGAACTTATTTTGGGCTCACTGTTCCAGGGGATAAGAGGTGAAAATGGCAGTGAAGCAAGCCTACAGGCACGCCGGCAGGGTCAGAGAGCTGAGGGCTCACAACTAGGAACTGCAGTCTTTACACTTCCCCCAGCAAGGTCACATCTCCAAATCTTCCCAGTTGGAGACCAAGTGGCCCTCGTGGGTTCCAGGAAAACCTCTCGGGATGTGTGTTCCTTAATTGCTCGTGGGGAGTGGCTATAGGCTGGAGCAGAAGCAGTCATGACCTGCCAGCAAGACTTCGGTAGAGCGCTTGGAGAGACAGAACTGAAACAAGGAAATCATCAGGAAGCGTGTTGGCTAAAATTGTTGAACTCAATTCAAGACGCCTCTTGTCTTCTGCTTTCATTTCTTCTCAGTGCCCTCTGAATTGCTATCTTTTTAACTAGAGTACTGGGACTGCGGCTCAGATCAACTGGGCTGCCAGAACCAAGACTTTTTGTCTGAAAATTCAGGTTACACAAAGATCTTTCTGGCTAACTTATCTGTTTTAATTTCTGTGAATATTTACCTATAAGTGTGTTTGGTACTATGAAAAGAGATAAAAACGTAAACCCATGTAAACTCATGCAAACTATCTATCAGGATACATTTAAAAATGACAAATTTTATAGGTTTTATTTAGTTTTACCATTTTTATTTAAACCCTTGGTCCGATAGTTTTCCCCTTAGTGTTAAACAACCCTTAAACCATAAATCAAAATTTGTACCTCAAAGACATGACATAATCAAGAAATAATTTTAACTTATTCTTTGACAAATTCATAGATACATGTATCTAAAATGTATTGTTTTTATTATGTGTACAGGCATGTGTGTGTGTTGTGTATTTTGCGTGTGTGTATATGTATGTGTGTGCACTTGTGTGGGTACTCATGAGGGGAATTAAACTTCCTGGATCTGGATTTATATGTTGCTGTGAGTCACTGAGTTTGGACGATGGGAACAAAACTCCAATCCTCTGAAAGACCAGGAAGTGCTCTTAACCACTGAGCCATCTCCCCAGCCCCAAGCATATCCGTTTTTAACACCCCCGACTTCCTCTGTGAACTCATGACTGTGAACTCGTGACTGTGACAGCCATGGTGTGTCTAGAGACAGCTTACCACCACACCCTCATCTTCCAGGTCTCACAGGTTTTCCTGCCCTTTCCCCCATGATGTCTCTGAGCCTTGTGTGGGTTGACATAAATGTCTCATTTAGGACGGAGCACCCAAGAGTCACTTATTCAAGAATTTGAGCAGTTCTGAGTCTCCGACTGGATTGGGCTCTAGAAAAAGCAGTTTCTCTCATGAAGGCCGAAACGCTTATCTATGGGTGTAAACCATAAACACAGAGAATGGAGTTTAATGAATTAAAGCATCTCTATCTTAGAAACATAGTTGCTAACCTGTACTGAGAAGGCTCTGTGCAGGTTGGGCCGGCATTAGCAACTTTCTAAATGATCTTCACTTAATGATCTCCAAATGGTCTTTTTCTTTCTTTAATTTGCAATTAGACAAGAACCTTGAAAAACATCTTGGATCGCTTTTTCTCTGAACACATAGGCAGACAGGCAATGACTCATACTTAGTGATACAATTGCAATTTAAAGGTGGTCCCAGAGATGGGATGTGTCAGTTCTGTCTCTCTGGTAAGACAGTACCATAGCCACTCCCTCCCCTTACGTGCAAGCATGTGGACCAGAAATCTGCATGCTATTGTGTGCTGGGATTATATCCTCTGTAATTTCACTGTGAAATGGAAATTTAATACAAAATTTAAAAACACCCTCCCCACACACATCCACCCTTTTACATATATCAGAAGCTTCCTAAAAATCTTACATTTCTCACTCAGGTGCCCTGAGTTTAACTATGCCTGCCCCACAGAATTAAGTTACATAATTAAAAATACATATTTTTTTTAAAAAATCTTACAAGTATCATTTTTATGTTAAAATATAGAAAACAAATGCGCAGTAATTCCTCTAGTCAAGGGATTTTTAAAGGGGCATTATTTAGGAGTGTTTTGATTAACCAAGTGTTTTGTGTCATTTATTTTTATTACTTTGACTATAAAAATTGAAATAAATTTTTAATTTGTACTAAAGTGTGTTTTGGAAGCACATTCTTAGAGCTCAATGAAACTTTTATGGCTCCGTGAATGTTGTTTCTAACAAACAAGTAGAATGTCAAGGATTTATAAAGCATATTTAATAGCAGCAGTAATGACATCTTAATAGGTTTTAATAAGAGTGCCTAAGTTTATAAGGCAGTGTGCTTTTGTCCCGTGCTTTCTTAGACACAGAGTGACATACAATGACATGCAAATAATTCTTAGGAGTCCATATGACACAATAATATTAAATAAATATACACTTAGTAAAACAAAGTAGAAAATTATCATCTCTATGTATTTTTAGAAGAAACAAAATTACTTCTTTGGAATGCATACGGCTCCGTTTTGCCTTTCTGTCCACCAGTCTGCTTCATTGTATATTTCCAATTTTGTAAGGTGGTCGTTAATGTCAGGGCTTGGCCCCTTCCTTCTCTGGGAAGAGGGAACCAACCTCCCAGTGCCTTGGGTTCTTTCTTACTCATTGGCTACGGCTATCAGTGGCATTTGGTGCATTGGTGTACCCAATGGCTGAGAGATTTGCATTTGAACTAGTTCTTGTTCCTATTTTTTGATGTCTAAGAGTCCCTGGTAGCTGAGCCTGACCAGTGGGGCCTGTGGTCTCCCTTGTCCTGCTTCCCCGAGTCTTTCATATCTTGGTTGTTGAACACAAAAGGTGGCATCCAACAGCTGAGTCTATAGGGTCTAAGGTGTGCCTGAGCTTCCGTGGATGTCGGGATGGCTGGCTAAGGAAATGGTAGTATGAGGAGATGAGGGAACCACGATGGTGAATTTCCTGAAAGCCTCAGTTAGCCTGTTGAGAAACAGACCAGGAGTTCCTTTCCTCTTCCGGGTAATCTTGCCCATCTTCATAGCTAACATATTTCTGACGCTAATTTTCCACTCCTGCGGTGACACTCCATCATCAGTCGTCCTGTGTGTGAGGACCTGACAGAGTGCTCTAATCTTACACAGTGAGTTCTGGTCTGCAAGGGTTAGTACTGCTGGCAGATAGTTGGTAGTGTTTTCAACAATGTTTTATCTGCATGCCATCTGGCTTCCTCCCAGACCAGGGGCCAGCAAACAGGATAAGCTCAGGTCTTTCTGTGGAAGGTTATCAACGGGAGTTAAGGTCTGAGGGTTAATAGTAAATCGAAACAGACCCCGGGCTTCAGAAGGGGGCTGCTGTGAAGTCTCCTGTCACAGCCAGTCTAACCAGGCATAACGAAGACCCCTCCCCTGACTTGAGGTCTCTCCTTGATACACCGCGGGGAAGAAGTTAGGGGACTGGGAGAGGACGCAGGTTCTCAAAGAGGCAGCTTCAACTTTCAAATGCTAACTCCTCAGACTGCTTCATCGCTGCTTACTTAAAACGAGCAGTAACGGGTTCTAGATTGTCACACCACGGGAGCTTTGAAACAAAGGCCTCGCCTTTTCCGACCATTGGTCTCTATCCTGTGTCTGCTGATAGGTATCCAGCCCACGGGACTTCATGTAAATGTGTTCACAATCTCCATAGCTGTTTCTAGGCTCTGCAGGTCAGAATTCTCTGCCTCTGAGAAGTGTGTTGCGTGTCTAACCACCTAGCAGCCAAGCCGCACTTGCGGTTCAGGGATTATCTTCTGCGCACGTCTGGGGGCAGTCCTTATCGGACTGTCTTCCTTGGTGTCTCCACCAGCTTTCACTTACTTCGATTTTGATTATAAATACCAAGGCAAAATGGAAGTTGTTCTGGAATTCTCAAAACAGATAGTTTTGTGGTGGATATTCCTTCCAGAGACATTTGGAATAGCATGAGGACTCTTTTAATACCGGGGGACTCGTCCATCCCCCCCCCCCCTTTCTACTCAGTTACTAATGCGCCGGGACAGCACAAAACAGGCACTGGCTACAGTTTATTGTTACTTAGCATGGAGACAGCCTGGTCTTCAGTTTTTTTTTTTTTTTTTTTTTTTTTTTTTTTTAATAAGGATCACAGGTCGTTAGTGATTCTCCCTGAACTGTATGGCTTCACCACAGCAACCACGTAACTATGGATTCGAAGCCAATTTTGTTAGAAGAAAGCCTAGGTAATTCTTCCAAACAAGATAAAAGTACTCAAACTTGAACTGGTCAACCTGTAATTTCCTTAAATAAAGGAGGTTCTATGAGCAATGACGTTATATGATTATTCAAGTTGAAAGAAAAAGAATGCCCTAAATTGAATCAGCAGGCAGTAAATAGAAGAAAATTTAGCCACAAAAGATAACTGTTTATATTACTTTATCCAAAGATAAACTTCACTAGTTAAATCCCAAATCGGTGTCTCATTTCCACTGGGGGGAAATTTTTTTTTTTCCATTGTCTATTTTGGTTCTTAAGAAAGGAAAATAGAAAGACGGCCCGATGAGGTGAGGGTAACGCTTCAATCCACACCTGCCCTGCCTTCTCTCCCCACAGGGTTCAGCCTGCTGAGTCTCTAACACTTGCTGCTATTAATACAGCTCAGCAGAATGATGCCTTTGTCTGAAGACATTAGCAGGGTTGTAGTCGGTTCCAGAGGACTTTGTGGGTGGAGGCTGTGAGGAGGTCTGCTGTTCGGGGCCCTAACCTGAAGGGTTGCTAAATTTGTTAAGGGGGAAGGCACCCAGCCAGGCATCTCTGAGCCACAAATGCAGTCACTGATCTAGGTGTCCACGATGCTTGGAATAAAGCCCCTGACCACTCTGAATTTCTACATTTATATGTCTTAATGAAGCGACGATAGACATTAAATATGCTTACTTAGACTCTATTTCTGTCCGTGACTAATTTAGTCATGTTATAAAGTTATCTAGATATTTTAAACAAACCAGGAAGATAGTTACAACCTTTACAACTCCTTATCCAACCCCCATGACAGAAGAAACATGTTCTATGCGTGCAGTTGTCATGCGAAGGTAGTGTGAAGTTTTAACACTGTGGGAGAAAATAAAAGTGACCAGAACCACCACAGTCCAGCTGAAACCAACCCGGGAGTCGAAATTCTCCTCAGCTGATTCTAAGAAGCACGAGGAGAAGAACCAAGGAGAGCTGTAGCCACAAGGCTCTCAAGCTTTAACTTACATCAGAAACGCTAAGAGCCTCTCTCTCAGGATCTGCACTCTGGGTCGGAGAGAGGGGGGCATGAGGGCTCTGTGTCTGAAGGCCAGCAGCGCTGGGAGCTGTTTCCAGTGACATGTGCTGAGAATTGTGGTTATGAACGGAATCCAGGGTTGTTCTGTACCTGCGAAGGCTTTCTAATGCCTAGAAGATGGTCTGAAGTCTTCCTTGTTTTCGTGGTGGGGATTTGGGCAAGGGGCTCCGAGTTAGTGCCAACAGAGCAGGCATGCAGGAAGGAGGTTTTAAGGAAACCGTTTAGGTAAAATGTGGTAAGTATTCAGGAGAGGGAGACCCGAGTACATGCTGGCAGAGACATTTTCTGAGGAAAGCTTAAGGTGGTGGTACAGAAAACTCTAGCAGCCCTGAAAGAGTTAAAGAGGGGGCGGGCATGATTGCTAAAGGGATGCAGTCACCTGCTGCCCAGCATGGTGACCTGGTTTAATCTCTGGGACCCTCACAGCAGGAGACCCCCACTCCCTCAAGCTGGTCTCTGACTTCTTGAAAACATGATCATGTCAGAAGTTGGGTCTGACAAATATCCCATAAAACAGAGACAGAATCTGCTGTGGATGTACCTTGAACCTAGTTTTTGAGGAACAGAACGTCTTTCTTTGACTAAGACTCTAATTAGGTAAAACTCAAGAGTTGTTTTCTTGAGTTTGGGGAAGAGGCCAAAATAAGATTTTAAAATAGCACGGAGGAGTCAGGAGGGTCTGTTCTTCAAGGTAGGAAACATTATGGGCATTTCTACTTGAGCAAACAAGACATTTGTCGACACTAGCAAAAGACCTTAAGACTTGAGGTTTGTTTTTCAATTTTTGTTTATTTGTTTTTGAGGAAACTATGATTTTTTTTCTGTCTTTTTTTGTTTTTGGGTGGTACAGAAATGTTTACATTCCTCAAATGACATAGAAAATAGAGTTGTGATTTACTCTGCAGGCTTAGATTCTGATTTCCTGTTTATTTTTTTTAACAATCTTTATCAGTTTTGATAACAGCAAAGCAGTCGCTTATCTATGTGTGAAATATATTTGTTGTCATTCTTTGCCCTATTTCTACCCAGCCTCAGAAATAATAAGATTTATTGCTAAAATGGCAAGTTTTGCCAAAGAAACCACAGGGAACAGGAACAACAGTTTAAAAATACTAGAATGGAAACTAGAAAATTAGATGTAATATTTGCCTATTTTGTTATTGGACTTATTTGTGTTTGTGTGTGTGTGTGTGTGTGTGTGTGCCCACATGTCCTAGCAGGCTGTGAAGGTCAGAGTTCATCCTGCAGGAGTTGGTTCTCTCTCTTCACACCATGTGGCCCCTCCCTGGGGACTGAACTCAGGCCATCACACTTGGGAAAGTGTCTTAACCTGCTGAGTCAACTCACGGGTCCAAATATTAGCTGCGTCACTTGATGGTAATATTAAATCAATTAAAAATTATACAGGATCATGACATTTCAAATCACCCTCAATCAATAAGGTATGACTTGTTATTGACTTCTCTCTTTCAAAGCTTAGTTTTTGTTGAATTCTAATATACGCCATCTTTCTTTATTACATAAGCTGTTGTGTGACTTTTCCTGGGGAGATACAAATAAATGTCTGTTCACCGTAGAGAGGGCAGGGATGACAATCGAAGGAACTGATTCCACCTAAGCCTAGCTTGGTGAAACAGCGAGTTTTGGGTGATTATTTAGAGGTGCGTGGGTATCTCAAGGCAGCAGCAGCCGCAGAAAGCTCATCCCAGTGGAGCAAGGACCCAGGAAAGTGCATCTTTGAAGGTCCAAGTTGCAGGGAGCGTCTCTGAAGTGTCTCCTCTTCCCTCGCTGCTAGCACAAGCTTGGGGGCGGGTCTCATGAGCCTTGGAACTTTATAGGCTTTCTGAATCTTATAAGTTTTGTGAGTTTCCCAAACCTCTAAATTTTATTAGCTTCCTGAAACTTGTGAGTGAGTCCTCCTGATCCCTTCAGGAAGGGGTGTTTCAGTTCGAAGGAATAACTACGCAACAAAACCTGCCATCACAAAGGACCTTACCTTTAGCTGTGTCTCCCTTCTCTGTGTTGCTTTTGCCTCTACTCAAGACATTCCCACTCAGAAAACAACCGAATCCTGTCCATACAGTGTTGGATCTTAATTCTTATTTCTCTTTTGTTTCCTTCCTCCATTTCTCCCCTTTTCTGCCCTTTTTTCCCCATGCCCCCTTCCCCGTTCTTCTCCACTGCCCTCTCCTGGCCTCATCCTCTCATTCACTCGTCATATACTTATGGGAAAGAGAGTCCCTACCACGTTATAGTACCGTCCAAACACGAAGACGCTGGAAGGACCCGGCTTTGCCTTCCAGAAGCTTACAATCTGGTAATGACAGACATTTTCTAACTAGTTCCATTGTGTTACAGCCCATCTATTGCATTTGAGCTTAAAGCTTTCATCTTGGTCCCCTGTGGTCTCCCAGTTCCAAAAGGAAGGATCCCCTGTCTGGGTTTCATTGTATCGGTTGTTTACAGCTTAACCTTAGAGAGCAGCCTCAGTGATCTTGTAACTTTATTGCTCTATCTTCGGCCCTATTTGTATTTACTGTTCTGATTTCCTGAGGAAACCTCCCTACTCTTACCCATCAGCCATTTTCCTCCAACCATATCCTCTGGCAGGGTCTGCTTTCATCTGTTCAGCTGCCAGGTGAGCAATTGATTCTATCTTAACTTTATCAGGTCCTAAATTGAGCTAATTCTTCCTAAAATTGCTCTCTGTTCATTTGTTTCCTCTTCTTTTGGAGAAACAACAAGTATAATCATCCAAATTATGCCATTGTAAATAAGAGTGAGCACAAGGGTTGTAGGGGTACAGTCTGGACTGAGAGAAATGCCAAAAGGAAACTTGCTATTTTGAGTGCTAAGTAATTTTCTTTTAAATTCGAATGGAGATTCGAACGACAAGGAATTAATGACACCCACATCTGGAGAGCAAGCACTCTAGGTAGAACAGGAAGTGCAAAGGGCCAGTGGCAGGGAATGTGTTTTGAGGAATCTACCAAAAAGAAAAAGTAGGATGTCTGGAGGGTGGGGCAAGAAGGAAAGAAGGGACAGGGGCTTGAGAAATTAGCGGAAGATACAGAACTAAGCTTGTTCTCAGTTGTGGAGGCTTTATTTTATTATGAGATGAGATGAGATGCACCAATAGACATTTGCTAAGTGAACAGTAGGAACCAATGATCTGTTACGGATGCTTGATATCAAAACTGAACTGAAAATGGGATCAGCACAGCGGGGTAGCTGGACGGCTACCAGCGACCCTCAGTGATGAAGAATTATCTTCCTCATAACTGTATCAAAGGGAGTCGTGCTGACACAATGGGAAAAGCTTTATATATTTTTAATATACTTTTGATTTCTGTACTACTAGCAATAGAACACATGGAATTACTCATAATCCTTTAACAAACCTAAGTTATAGCTTAAACAAAGCACATGGCAGATGGATGATGTTTGAGTGAAAAAGCCATTTAGAATTACTCACTTCAGAAATTCTAGGGGCCAGCAAGATGGCTCAGCGAATAAAGACTCTTACTTCATCACCTGAGCTCAGTCCTGAGACTCACACAATAGATGGAGTGAATGGACTTCTCCAAGCTGCCGTTCACATCCGTATCCATGTGCAAATCCATGCACATGCACACACTGTGAATAAAAGTAATAAAAATATTTAAATCTAATTTTATTTTGGAAAAAAAGACATTCTGGTTATGTTCATATAAAACAACCCTTAGGTGAAATCCATGTCGCCATCCAACTGATCTGTACCGTTGAGTTCATGTGTCTGGGTTCACTAGCATATGAAAATGCATCGATGACCCTCAGGTCAGTGCTGGTGTGCAAATGGAGACTGCCCTATCATTTCCCAGCCACCAGGGACCAAATCACACAGAAACTATAATTAATTACAACACTGTTTAGCCAATGGCTCAGGCATATTGCTATCTAGCTCTAACATCTTAAGTTAACCCATTTCTATTAATCTATGTATTACCATGAGGCTGTAGCTTACTGGCAATTTTCTGGCATCTTTCTCCTTTGACAGCTACATGGCATCTGCCTTTTCTCTCCCTGCATTCAGTTTAGTTTTTCCACCTACCTATATTCTGCCCTGCCATAGGCCAAAACAACTTCTTTATTAACCAATGGTAATAAAACATACTCATAGAATACAGAGAGAAATCCCACATCATCTCCCATTTTCTGCCTAATAAAAAGGAAGGTTTTAACTTTAACATATTAAGATTACATATAACAAACAGGTATCAAGCAAGAATTACAATATTTCTTCGTGAGTCTAATGTTTCATATCTAATTTATCTTTTATAATAACTAAGGAAAACTATCTGTCTTCAACTCTGTCAAAGACTCCAGGAAGATATAATATTACCTAAGTTAACAGGAAGTGCTTTATAAAGAACTTCTAGAACTCTAGGATTGACAGAGACATCTTGCTGCCTGCTCAAAGTCCTGGATTCAAACCCTAGCACCAAAAAGCACAAAAAAGTATTTATTTATTTATTTATTTATTTATTTATTTATTTATTTATTTATTATGTATACAATATTCTGTGTGTGTGTATGCCTGCAGGCCAGAAGAGGGCACCAGATCTCATTACAGATGGTTGTGAGCCACCATGTGGTTGCTGGGAATTGAACTCAGGACCTTTGGAAGAGCAGGCAGTGCTCCTAACCTCTGAGCCATCTCTCCAGCCCCCACAAAAAAGTATTCTTGGTTTTAAAATTATGTTTGATATGTTCCCTAGTGGGGTCACCTTTAAAAACATCATTTTACTACTGAGACTCGAACTTCATTCTGAACTTTGCCATCCTGGCAGTCTATGCCGTAGTAAAATGTTTCCTTAGTCATGCTGCCTCCCCAGATTTACCCTAACTTACTGCTGTGGCTAAATCAGAATGAAGTTACAATAAGACACGAGGTTTATGGAAAATGACTACGTGAATTCTGCAGACCTAGAAAAATAAGTTTGTGTCTGGGTTTCTCTTCACCTCCCTTTCCGAGCCTTGTCTATACATCTCTCCTCCTTGCCTCGAGGACTCTGAGACAGGCTGCTTTCATTTGTTCTTCTAAAGTAAAAGTGACACACAAACCTCTCTACTATTCCAGAAAGAACAGCTAAGATAGTCTGTCGAATGTGGGCCATTAGTGTCATGTTGATCTTGACTTTCAGTGCAGAGAAAAGTCTCAGGGCTATCCTTGAAGCAGACGTGTCTTAGATGGCCAATGAGGTTAGCTTAATGAGAGGGAGGAATAAGCCACCAGATTTGTTTATTTGCTTTTAATAAAATAACAGCCCAAATGGGAAGAGTCGGGAGAAAATATGGGGGGAAAGTCACGTAATTTTACTTTGCGTTTTCCTAATGTTCTTTGCCTGTTGGGCTCAAAATATTCTCTGAGTATAAACCCAAGTCTCAGCAGCTGCCGAGGAGAGACAGGACAAACACTGTTACCTTCTTGTAAGAGACGAGGTCAAGCAGGGCAGGGAGCTGACAGAGCCAAGACTAGGACTCTGAACTGGACTCCTCTTCAGCAGTCAACAAAATGAACCCAGGGACCTTCTCACCCTTCCCCGAGTGAGGTTTCTTTTTCACCTTGGTACACATCATTTTTTCAGTTATTCCTTTTGACACATCCCTTTGCTCATCAGCGTGGTCTTCCCTGTTCTCCTAAGCAGTGATTCCAACCACACCAGTTACTATCACTCTTTTTTCTTTAAGTGATTTAGGATTCTTTGTGTCTCCCATCAGCAGACACATTGTTTATCCCTGGTTCCCTCCATTGTGATGCCCCACAAAGGCATGTAGCATTGCTTTATGTCTGAGGAACTGCGGAACTATAACAGTAACAAGTGGTAGTAACTCATAGTAGTAAATAGTTCTTGTCTAAATCCCTTCTTTTGAAAGGGTTTATTTATTTATTTATTTATTTATTTATTTATTTATTTATTTTGTTTTTTTCGAGACAGGGTTTCTCTGTGGTTTTGGAGCCTGTCCTGGAACTAGCTCTGTAGACCAGGCTGGTCTCGAACTCACAGACATCCGCCGGCCTCTGCCTCCCGAGTGCTGGGATTAAAGGCGTGCGCCACCACCGCCTGGCTGAAAGGGTTTATTTTTATATGTGTATGTGTGTGTACATCTTTGTATGTACACATGTGTGCAAGAGGCCCTACAAGAGTGTTGAATCCTATGGAGCTGAAACTACCGACTGTTGTCAGTCCACATGGGCACTGGGAACCAAATCTGGGTCCTCTGAAAAAGCAGCAAATACTCTTAACAGCTGAGCCATCTCTCCAGCCCCTAAATACCTTCTTTTATACACACCTACTCTATGTTAGAAACCCAATGAGTTGAAAAATTTAATAGCTTCATTATAATAGGAAAAAAATCTACTATTACTGAAACCTAAGAAATAAAAGCGCTAATTTACAGCAATAGAAATTTGGAGAAAGTACTTTTATGTTCATTGGTTCTTTGACAATTTTATGTGTATATCTATGTGACATCCTGGTCACATTTACCCCTCTATCCTCTCATCCTCCTCCCACCCCTCTCAAGCCCCACCTCCTTTTTTTTTTTCCTGTGTAGTCCACTGGGTTTAACAGGAGCTACCTATATGGACAAGGCTGTGAAGCTGTCCACGGGCACCCGAATAGCTCAGCAGTGGCTGCATTTCTGAGGAGCATGACTTCCTCTCCCTCAAGCATTCCCAAGAGGCCAAGAGCTCTTTGGGCAGGGCTGGGTGCCATGAGACCCCACCCTTCGGTTTATGGTCTCAGTTTTGTGTAGGCCAACCACAGCTGCTGTGAGTTTGAGTGCTGAAGCCATTTTAGGTTCTCAAGACTGTGTCTCATGACCATCTTCCCTGTCATCTGGCTCTTAGATTGTTTGTTCCCTGTCCATCCTCCATGATGTTCCCTGAATTAGGTGATGTGGGTATCCCTTTTAAGGTTGGCACTCAACAGTCCCTTGTCCTTGACAACTTGGCCAGCCATGAATCTGCATTACAAAGAGAAGATTTTTTTGATCAGTGCTAAGGGACAGCCTTATTCCGTAGTCATAAACAAATCTGCAGGAGGCAGTTTGCCAACATGTCCTTTCAGACAAACAAAAGTAGTAGGTTCACTCCTAGAACAGCCTACGATCTCCCAGCCATGGGCCTTTGACTAAGTCAAGAGCACCAGGGATCAACTCCCTTCCTCTAAGTAGTCCATAGAATCAATTAGAAATTAGTTGATTACCTCCACAACAGTTATGCCTCGATTGTCCTCGTAAGCACATTTTTTTTTCCATGTGAAGTTTGCCTTGTAACCTGTAAGGTCCAATGCTTGGAAATAGCATGTTCTTCCTAAACTGTCTGCTAGCTTCTCTTCTGCTACTGCAAAAGCTATCAGCAGAGAGGAAGCTTTCGACTCAGTTTCAGCATGGCTCCTCTGTGTTCTGTGTTCTGTAGAGAAAGTGCATGGTTTCCTCAGCAATGGGGTCTCCCCATACAGTTCTGATGGACGGCCATGGGGCTGTGGCCATAATGTGCATAGTTTTGGGGGTCTCTAGTGTTTTCTTAGCAAACAGCTGCCAGGGAAGAGTCTCACCCTGGCACTACGAGTTTTGTTGAATAACCCATGGCTTCTGGGATCTGCGGATGTTCAAATTCTTTTTAATATTATATTTGAAAATTAGGTTATAGAGAAGAAGGTTCTTTATACATCCTTGGTTTTTGTTAACCCATTCCTGGTGTGGTAGTTTGAATGGCTCCCATATTCTCATAGGGAGTGACACTATTAAGAGGTGTGGCTTTGGTGGAGTGGGCATGGTCTTGTTGGAGGCACTGTGTCCCTGTGAGAGAGGCTTTGAGGTTTTCTATGCTTGGGACACCACACAGTCTCAGTTGACTTCCTGTTGCCTGCAGAATGTAGCACTCTCAGCTCCAGCCCCTTGTCTGTCTGCACGCCATCACGCTCCCCTGATGATGATAATGGCCTGAACCTCTGAAACTGTAAGTGAGCCCCCTCAGTTAAATGTTTTCTTTATAAGAGTTGCCTTTGTCATGGTGTCTCTTCACAGCAATAAAAACCCTAAGACACTGTTTAAACCTTGCCACCCTCAGTATTCCATCTTGTTTAATATTAGAAGTATTTTACTATAAGATCTTCCCTATCCACAGCCCTTTCTCATTTATAGGCCTCTATAGAAATTCTGAGTTGCTGGGCGGTGGTGGCAGAGCTCACAGGAGGCAGAGGCAGGCGGATCTCTGAGGTCGAGGCCAGTCTGGTCTACAGAATGCGTTCCAGGACAACCAGGGCTACATGGAAAAACCCTGTTTAGGAAGAAAAAAAAAAGGAAAGAAATTTCAAGTTAAACAAACAAATATAAAAAGTAAAGTTATTGCTACACTAACATGGGAGAGAAAACATGCTATATTTGACTTTCTGGGCTGGATTTATCTCAGCCCATGAATTATTTTCCAGTTAATTGTAGACTTATTTATTCTTTACAGCTGAAAAAAAATCTATTGTGTGCTTGTACCACATTTTAATTATTCATTTGTCAGAAGATGGACATCCAGGAATACTGCTCTTCCTAGGTATTGAGAATAGAGCATCAATGGACATAGATGTAGAAGTATCTCTGTAGGAGAACATAGCATCCTTTGGCTACATACCCAGGATTGATACAGCTGGTTTATGTGGTATTTCTATATTTAATTTCTTTATACAATGGCTGAGATGGATTCCCATAGTGGTTGCACTATTTTGTACTCCCACCAACATTGTATATGGGTTCCTCTTTCCTGCATCCCTGCCGAAATTGGTTGTGTGCTCAATGAGAGCCTGAAAACAGCTGACTGACTGACTGACGTCCACACACCAGCGGTGGAGGTGGGCCTCTCAGAGGAGTTTTCATTTCCCTGGTGGCTAAAAATGTTGAACACTTTTAAAGGGTTTACTAGCTATTCATATTTCTTCTAAGAACTCTGTTCAGATCTATATTCCATTTTTAAATTATGTAGTTTGTTTTTGTGATGTTTAGATTTTAAAGTTCTTTGTATGTTCCAGATACTAATCCTCTTTCAGACATATAGCTGTCAAATGTCTTGGAAAAAGTATATTTACATAGCAAAATGTTGTACAATATTATTTTAAGATGTGTTACATTTGTTTATGCAGTGGAACATTTGTTTAATGATGCAAAGATGTGTTGCATTCTTTTATATTGCATTTGTTTAACTCTGTGAGGCTGTGTTGCTTTGCCTGTTTAAAACACCTGATTGGTCTAATAAAGAGCTGAAGGGCCAATTAGCCAGCTAGGAGAAAGACTAAGTGGGGCTGGCAGGGAGAGGGGATAAGTAGGAGGAGGAAAAGAGGGAGCAGGAAGCAAGAGCCATCAAGGAGTGAGAAAAGAAGGGACCAGCCGTCCAGCCACACAGCCAGCCGTGGAGTGAGATTACAGAAGCAAGAAAAGGAAAAAGCTCAGAGGCAAAAGGTAGTTGAGGTAATTTAAGAAAAGCTGGCTAGAAATAAGCCAAACCAAAACCGGGCATTTCTAAGTAAAACTAAGCCTCTGTGTGTGATTTATTTGGGAGCTCTGTGGTGAATCCCCCCCCCAAAACGAAGAATAGAGAATAAAATCCAATTAACAACAGCAAAGGATTCCTGGGATTTCCCACCTAAGCGTATGACAGCCTGACTGTCGGCTGAAGGAGGGAATGAGAGTTGGTAAGAACTCCTTGTTTAAGTTATGGGGAAGAAAAATACAATGTCTCCCTTTAAGTAAACTGTATCTGCCAGCTGGTGGTGGTGCACACCTTTAATCCCAGCCCTTGGGAGGCAGAGGCAGGGGAATATCTGTGAGTTTGAGGCCAGGCGACCAGAGGGAAGCTTCCACAGAGACGTGGGCTCTTTGGAAAGAACAAACAGCAGACACACAGCTTCCCTGAAATGCCGACTTAGTGAAGAGGATTTTCAGAGGTGTCACATGGTAGAAAGGACTTTCCTCGTAGAACCTATCATCAGGACAGATTATAATCACAGAAAATCAGGGCACGATGGGAGAACTCTAGTGCCTCTGAAATTGGCTAGTGCTATGTTAAGGTCTATTTTAATTGAGACAATGTGGCTACGCTGTTTTTTTTTTTAAAGAATTATTTATATTTATTTTTATTTATGTGTATATGTGTTTTGCTTGCTGTGTGTATATATATCACATACATACTTGGTCCATACGGAGGTCAAAAGAAGGTGCTGGTCCTGGAAGAGGAGATATCAGTGGCTGTGAGCCACCATGTAAGTGCTAGGAGGAAGCTCATGTAAAAGAAAAGTAAGGATAGCAGAGGCGAGAATTGTGTGTAAACAAAATGTTTGCTTGCTCTGTGGTAGGCACTGTTGTAAGCTTCCTGTGTACATGACTTTCTTTAGTCCTAATGACAACCCCATGAGGTAGGTGTTATTATTTTCACTTTAGAAATGGGGCCATTGAGCATGGGTCAGTGACAATGACCACACAGATTTCAATGTTAGAGATCCAGGGCTTGAAACCCAGGCCTGTTGGCTCCGTGATGCTTTTCTGCCTCATGACTCGACAATGAAGCTGGAAGGAAGGTGAACATACAGAGCAGAAATTGTAAGGTCCTGCGGTCTTGCTGGAGACTGACCACAAACTCGCCCCTAAGATTCTTGGCAGACAAAGCCGAGAAGGGAAAATGATCCCTGACAGGATTCACAGTGCTGAGGAGATAAAAAACAAGGCAGTTACTCAAGAGTAGCATGATTATTTCTGGTTAGGAGACCGGGAAGAAATTTCTCTGCAAATTTCACAAAGACGTTACTATGTGATAAAGAGGACACTATTTCCCAATAAATCCGACAGGTTTTCGCAGGCCCATTTTTTAATGACATCCCACAGTGTTTCATAATGTATAACAAACACCCAGGCCAAATTCAGTGAAAGCCTCTCCAGTGGGGTTGGGGACGGCAGATGTGGTCGAGTTTGTGGTTCTCTGCAGGTCTGGCTTAATTTGGGAAAACATTTTAGGCTATTTAGAGAGCTGAGTGGGCTGCGGGTCCTGCAGCTCTCTGTCCAGAGTTATTCCTCTCAACTGAGAGTCATAAAAATGTCAGCGGCAATGAGTTTGAGGTTGTTTCCTCACCAACTCCCATAAAGTCATCCTCTAACCTCCGTATGTGTGCGCTCTCTCTCTCTCTCTCTCCCTCCCTCTCCCACTCCCTCCCTCCCTCCCTCCCTCCCTCCCTCCCTCCCTCTCTCTCTCTCTCTCTCTCTCTCTCTCTCTCTCTCTCTCTGTGTGTGTGTGTGTGTGTGTGTGAGAGAGAGAGAGAGAGAGAGCGCTCTGTGCTAATTGCAGAGTTTCAGCTTCAACAGAGAACTGAGGGAAAGAAAAAGACATGTTTTCCTTTGGAAAAACAAACAAAAATGAGACATAGTATCATATGATTTGTGCATTTTTATGGGGTGCTTTTTGGTAATTTGGTGCTTGAGTACAATGAGAAATAATCTGGGTGAGGTGGGTGAAATGGTTCAAATCCCAAGGCCCACCTGGTAGAAGAAGAGAACCAACTCCCACAAGTTATCCTCTGACCTTCATATATGTACATTATCACATCTCTCTCTCTCTCTCTCTCTCTCTCTCTCTCTCTCTCTCTCTCTCACACACACACACACACACACACACACACACACACTTAAATATAAAATGTTTTAAAGTTAAATCAGGAAATAAGTGTTGTAACACAGTCCAAGAATGCAGTTGTGTGAGAACACTGCAAGAAAATAAGACTAGAGTCTTGTGACCCTCAGTTCCTTCGAAACGTGAAATTGTTTTTGGAATGTGTTTTGAGCTCCGCCACCCCAGGTGTAGCAGAGAGGAGTGAGTCTACTTTAGGTCAGTCATTACAGCTGGCTATATTTATTTGTTCATATGCCTCTGGAAAGACATGATTTTCATGTGCAGCTTGCCTGTCATGTGCAGCTTGTCCTTGTGGCTGTACGCTTTACTCGTGTGACTCTTCTTAATCCGCAGAGGATAAATTCTCTGGGGCTCTAAATAAAGTTGGCTCTTGCATGAGACTTCAATCTGCCTCATTTGTTGGCTCCATTCTCCCAGGTCCCACCACCTTAAGAATGGTAAACAAATAAATGTTTAGGAATAAAAGACTTAATGCTTTTAAATCAAACACAAATCATTTATATGTGGTACTTTACCTTGTTCCTATTTGAAGATGGGCACTAAAAAAAATCCCACACTAGCTCAGAATTGAGTATAATAGTTTATTTAGGGGTAGACTTACTGATCACAGTCCTCTGCACAAACAGGAACCGAATCCAGCAGCCTGAAGAGAGTGAGTGCTTTACATTGGCATTTATAGTATAAGAGGCCACACCCAAATGGGCTGGTCTCTCAAAGGCTACTGGCTGAAGGAGTTCCTATAGCACCTCCCCCTTTTGTTTAAATAAGAGAGTTCTAAGCATAATACAAAACTATATACAATAAGAATAAATATCAAGTATAAAAATTAGAATTACAGCCAGCATGAATCATATCAAGCAAGAAACATGTGATAAATGTTTCAATAATTATCCTATCCTAAGGAGTTTAAGTCTTGAGTAAACAAGAAGTGCAATCAAGCCACTTCCAAAATGTGCAACAAATGACAGAGACAACTGGCTACATGGGCAATCACCCAAAGTCTCATTTGCAACTTTGGAGCAACCAACTTTGGCTAAGGCCTGGAGTAAATGACAGACCATTTTCAGAGGCAGGAAAATTTTCAAAACTGCCCTACCCTGTCTTGGCAAGTTTTAACAGTCTTTTTTTTTTTTTTTTTTTTTTTTTTTTTTTTTTTTTTTTTTTTTTTTTTTTTTTNTTTTTTTTTTTTTTTTTTTTTTTTTTTTTTTTTTTTTTTGTATCCTGCTTGTCCTGTCTGGACATCATGCATTTTGTCAGTGGTCAATGCATGGGCAGTTCCTTGCCCAAAGGCCAGTTTTTCCAAGAAGAAAACAAGCTCCAAGTGAGTGCATTTGGTGCTCAGCAGTCTTTTGGAAATAGATCGATGCTGCTAGGAGCAACTGTGTCTCACATCAACAGAACCCTAAGTTATTTAATGTCATATTATACAGCTCTTTGAAGTAGTTGAAGATTACCTACCTATGCAGAATACAATCTCTATGTATCTAAAGAACCTGATAAGTCTAACTATAACAAACATGGATGACTATTGACTTATAATCCTTAATTCCTATATAGCGTAAAGACAAAAGGTTTCATATTAGAATATTAAGCAATCTTTAAAAACTGTCCAACAAATGTGTCAATGACCTCAAATTGTAAACAATGTATAAGTATCTTGATCAGAGGTAGAAATGCATAGTGCAATATGATAAATAAATCCTAAAATCGTATCAATATACAAAATGTCTTAAGCAGAAACATGCATGCATGCAATATGACAAAATAACTTTGCCTATGTATACAAATATTGTAGATGGAAATATGAGGTTTTACAAAAAATACATATATGTTTTCTAGCAATTCTGTCCATTGGTGGACTTGCTAGGAAACAGGCAGCTGTGTTTTTGTTTGTGAGGCATTACGATGCTGGTTTTTAGTAGGCTGTCCTGATTTACGTCTACACTAGGTATATCACATATGCTCTTTGTCTGCACCCTACTCAGCATCTACTTTTTGTTTTGGTGATGGTATCCATTATAGCCATGGTGGGATATCGTGGTTCTGAGTTGTATTTCCCTAGTGATTTGTGAGACAGGGCTATTTCCCATGCCCCTGTTGCCTCTTTGTGTGCCTGCTCAATGTATATTCAGACTTGCAGCTCAATTTGAAATGGCATGATTTGGCGTTCAGCTCTTTCTGTTCTTTATATTCTGGGAGTTAATTTCTTGTCAGAAGGATGGTAAGAATGTAGTTTAGTCCTTTCTTTGTCTTTTTAGTTAACTTTGCACTTACTTCCTTTGCTGTGCAGACTCTTAGGTTTGATGCAGTTTTAGCTGTTGTTTTTGCTTTTGGAATCAGTGTGGTTTGGATGTGAAATGTTCCTCCATAGGCTCATAGGTTTGAATCTGGAAGGCTGTGGGAATTTTCATATCTTTCCTTTGTTTTAGAATTGTAGGGTGGGGTGGACTTGCCTCAACCATATGAGATGGGCACCATTGTTACCAGGGACTATAGCATCAATAACCCTCGGATGGAGGTTTTGAGCCAGAGATGTCTTCTCTAGGTTGCATACAGTGGTGGAATTTGATGCTGTGGTTTGTAAGGACCGTTGGCCACATTCATGGAGCTGCAGACAGACAAAAGAGCAAGAGATTAAGAAGTACTGGACACTAAGATCCAATGTGGTTTAGGCAGACTGCTTACAATAAGCAGCCTGTAATTTCCACAGGGCAAATGAAATAGGTGAATCAATCAGCCTTTGGACTGACATTTTGGGAGCGTGAACATGAGGGACCAAACAAGCTGGTGAAAATGAAACCACTCAATTTTATTAAAAACACAATAAAAAGCTTCTGGTAAGAAAGAGACTGAGTGGAATTTTTACATTATTCTTTGAATTCAAAATCCTATTCCATCCCATAGGTCCCAGAATCTTTCATAATGGCAACCGCCACACTGGTGTAATCTTATTTGATTTGATTCCAACATGTACTTTGGCTGATGCATTTAGGTCCACTGAGACCTGCGCGTGATTACAGGGTAAATGAACACGACACCGTACATGTGTTTGGGAGGCTACAACTTTGTATACCTATTTTTTTCTTTCATTCATTTATTTTCCCAAAATACATTGAGCTTTGAGTCCATGGCATCAAGAGTAAAGAGCTTAGTGTTGCAGCTTTCAGACTGTGCAGTCTGGGGCAGGGGAACCAGGCTGGACCTTAGAAAAGTTTTACCATCTGGTGCTCTGATTTTCTTGAATGTTCTATTGTTTAGAATTCAATTTAAAACTCATATGCCCAATACTTTATACAATGCAAATGTAATTTGCAAACTCTTTAAATGTCCGTTTTTTTGAAATGCAATTTTGGTTTTTGAGCACTGCTTCGATACTCATGCTGGAACAAATTAAAACTCCTAATTGTAAATAGGAACCTTAAGAGGTTAAAACCCACAAAATTCCTGAGGTTGTTTTGTTTTTGTGTCTTATCAGCATATTTGGGAGTTTGCCTTTGACACATCTTGGATAGTTTACACACTGGAATGCTAGATTTGTTAAAGAGAAGTGAGAGGCAGAAGAAGTGGGCACTGCCACAGCTGCTTCCAGAGAGGAGAATGTGTGAAAGATAAGGCGTGGGACTGTTGTAGGCGTGGGCAGTGTTTCAGGACCAGCTGCAGAATCAACACGGACAAATCTATTTTCCCAGCCTGGTATCAGAACACACGTGGGTTTCTAGTTGGGCTGAACTGTTCAGGTTCAAGATGTTTATATGTCTTTTTTTTCTCTAAATTTCCCTCTGCAGTAACTCATTTCATACGAGTTTGACCAAAATGGTGTTCAAAAATACTGTGTATAAATGTCAACCTGAATTTATTCCTCCCTTAATTTCTAACTTTAGAGGCTGAGTGAAGAGTTCTTATGTGAAGGCTTATTCACACCAAGGCAGGATAGCTTTTGAGGCCAGCTAGTCATGATTCAGAAGGACTGAAAAACCAGGCGCTAGAATTTTCTTTAATTGGAGAATTATTGCTTGGATTCCAATTTTATGGCTCAAGCCTGTAATGGATGAAACGCCCTACTTCTGAGAGAACACATTTCACGAGGGGTAAATCTCTGTGTGGGTGTTTATTTTTTGAATTTGCGTAGTTCATACTTTATCGTAAATGAAGAACTATTAAAAAGTTTGCTTGAAGATATATTGTCATCAAGCGTACGTATGAGAAGAATGGACAAAGGGTGAAAGCATCGGAATGAAGGAAAAGGCCAATCTGTTACTTGGGAAACCAAGACAAAGAGAAACAAGGACGGTATCAGAAAACATATCTGCTTAGCTGCAGTGAAACGATGAACGTGTCTTGAAGTATCTGACTTCTGTGCTGGAAGGCAGGGTTCCATAATTTTCATTTTAAAAAAAAAAGAGATTTTATTGGGCTGGAGAGAGGGCTCAGTGGTTAAGAGCACTGCCTGCTCTTCCAAAGGTCCTGAGTTCAATTCCCAGCAACCACATGGTGGCTCACAACCATCTGTAATAAGGTCTGGCGCCCTCTTCTGGCCTGCAGGAATGCATACAGGCAGAACACTGTATACTTAATAAATAAATAAATCTTAAAAAAAGATTTTATTAACCAATGACTTTTGCCACATTTTCTTTAGCAGATTTAAACAACCTAAGTATTGTTCAGCTATGTATGAATGAAGTTTTTGTGTTGTAAACATCTAAATTTTTGCTTTCAGACATTTAAATAAGTGAAATGAGTATGTTTTATGTATAAACCTCAGCAACTGTTAAGTCTGTCTATACTGAAAAAAAAAAAACAAATGTCTCCTACTCTTGAAGATCTTCTAGCAGTCTAGCTTGCGAGATAACACATATGTGAAAATCAGAGGATAACACAAGACTGAATTAAAGTGTGTGTGTGTGTGTGAATACTACGTCACATGGTTGAGAGTTAAATATCTTTAGAAACTCACAGATCACTGTGGGCTAAGTACAAAAGTCAACGAAGGCTCCATAGTAGAAGACACATGTTGGAGTTTAAGGACTGACGTGAAGGATGAGAACAATATCCACATAGAATAACGTGCATCAAGGTATGAGATGCAACTAACCAAATTTCTCAAATGTTTTCATATGAAAAAAAAAACAATTAAAAGAAAATCTAAGTTGGAAGGGGTAAACACATTCCTGTAATCCCTGCTACTTGGGATCTGAGGCAGGATTATGAATTTAAGGCCAGCCTACGCTACACAGCGAGATCTGTTCTCAAAACAAAAGTGTAAACCAAAAACCCAAGATAGGCTATCTAACAAAACAAAAGGGTCAGGAATGAGAAACTTCCTCTCGAGTTGCTGGTCAGGGAGCAGCCAAAAGACTCCCAAAGGATATAGGTTATTGCTATTGCCTTTGGTTGCCTTGGTAAGATCCTGTTTCTTACCATCAAAGGCACTGCACAGTTTGGACATAGGACTTGGAGGAGGGAAGTTGGAACTGATCTGGGAGACTTGTCCTTGAAGACTAGCTCCTGTGGGACCTGAAGGTGCCATGCAAGATGACAAGGAAGGAAAATCCATCAGCAGTTCTATCCAGCTGCAAAGTCTACAAACCACAGAAATGAGCAGCCCAGAATCATCTCCCTGATGCAACAGTGGTCATTCTGTCTTGGGGATAGCCAACAATTGTCTTTTGGACTTAACTACAGCTCAACAGGAAAGAGTCGATGCCGGCTCATAGCTGAGAACTCAGAGATTCTAGAGAAGAACCCACTACTGCCATTTCTCGAAACCAGTGGATTTCCTAACTGTACTCTAAATGCTTATCCTTACAGGTAAGAGCAGCTTATCATCTAAGACGCTCCTTTTTACAACAGATGAAGATAATTACAGAGATTTACAACTGCTCAAAATGCAGAGACTAGGTAACTGTAGGGCATCCAAACCCAACTTGGATACCTACAGTGCAACCTCTGTACATAAGGCTCAGGGAATACCAGGGAAGAGTGGGTAGAAAGACTGAAAGAGCCAGAGACAAGAATTTCTGTGGCAAGATAGTATCTCCTAGGCATGACAGGGAAGCTGCCCCCATAGAATCTCAGCAATATGGCTGCCCAGACAAAACCTGCATGACAACATCACCAGCTGACATGGTAGCTAGGATGGGGGAAAACTTCACAAGGCCTCTGTCCTGGGCAGTTTTATGTCAACTTGACACAGCACAAGTGTTGGGGGAGGCTGCTTGTTCATTCCCAGCTGTCCAGACCATGAAATAATCACTCAGAAACTATATTATTTGCAATACTGTTTAGCCAATAGCTTAAGTGTATTTCTGGCTAACTCTTATATCTTGAACTAACCCATTTCTATTAATCTGCGTATTGCCACATGGCTGTGGCTTACTGGCAAGGTTCTGGCACGTCTGTCCCTGGTGGCAGCTCCATGGTTTCTCTTGACTCCACCTTCTTTCCCCCAGCATTTAGTTTAGTTTTCCCCACATAGCTCTATTCTGCCCTATCACAGGCCAAAGCAGTTTCTTTATTCATTAGCCAATAAAAGCAACACACGTACAGAAGGACTTCCCACACCACAAGAGTTGTCTGAGAGGAGGGAACCTCAAGAGAGAAAATGCCTCTATAATATCAGACTGTCAGTAGTCAAACCTATAAGGGCATTTTCTTAATTGGTGATTGATGGGGGAGAGCTCAGCCATGGTAAGTAAGGACATCACCAGGCTTGTGGTCCTGGATTCTATAAGAAAGCAGGCTGAGCAAGCCAGTAAGAAGCACCCCTCCATGCTCTCTAGGTTCCTACCCTGCTTGAGTTACTGCCTTGGCTTCTCTCAATAGACTGTGACCCAGGATATGTAAGCCAAATAAACTCATTTCTCCCCAGGCCCTTTTGGCCATGGCTTTATCACAACAGTAGAAGCCCAGACTAGGAAATCCCCTTTCCTAAATGAAGAACTATAGGCAATCTGTGGCCGCTGAGAGAGGGAGAACCAGTTTTCTCTAGACATGCTCTGATGTTCTTCAGTCTTCAGTGGTCAGCCCTAAACAGATGCACATTTGAACAGCACTGAATGCTCTCGGTGGAGTGGTCGTCATCAACAATGTCAAATCAACCAAAGAGGTGAGGATGCCGAGGATGTGGGATTCTGTTACACTGCTTAATGGAACTGTAAAGTAGTGTGCTCTATGGAAAATAGTATGATGGTTGTTCCTAAAATAAAAAAAAATTACTATACAATGCAGCCACGTCACTCCCATTAACATGTCCCTAAGAATTGTAAGAAACATCTCCGAGGGATTCTATACTCCCGTGTTCACAACAACAACACTACAGTGGCTCAAAGATGAACTGTGGTACCAAGCATCAGTCAACTGATGAATGGATAACAGCATATGCTGTAAATACGTCATTGGCTGTTACAGGTAAAAGGAACATTCCAGACAGGTGCTATACTGTGGGTATTCCAGACACTAAGGACATTGTGTTAAATGAAATAAGTTAGGGGGCTGGAGAGATGGCTCAGTGGTTAAGAGCATTGCCTGCTCTTCCAAAGGTCCTGAGTTCAATTCCCGGCAACCACATGGTGGCTCACAACCATCTGTAATGGGGTCTGGTGCCCTCTTCTGGCCTGCAGACATGCACACAGACAGAATATTGTATACGTAATAAATAAAATAAATATTAAAAAAAGAAAGAAGTTAGGCACAAGAGACCTGAATTGTATGGTTTCATTTGTAATTGGAATCTAGATTAGCTAAAACCATAGTTATAGAAAGTAGACATAGAACAGCAATTTCCAGAAGCTGGAGCCCAAAGAAGATGACTGGCTGCTTTGTGCTGTTTCGGTTTTGCAAGATGAAACAATTATGGAGGGTCTGTCACCAGTAGGATTTCTGTTAATGTGAAATAGTAACAGCCACCTCTGTGCACTAGGAGAAAAACAATTTTTGTCACGTGATCATGAAGTCCCCAGACATTGTCCATTCCAAAGTCCAGTAAATATCTTTCAGTAAGAAAATTCTTTGGCTTTACTCCGAGATAAAGATATCTGCAAGATTAAATGCCTTCTTTTGCTCTCTGGAACAAAATAATAGACATGGCCATCTCTTCCAGGACTCATGACTATTATCCATGCTGAAGGTTCCTTTGGGAGAACTATTTCAACTCCGTTGTTACTTTTTAGCTATTTTCCAAGTTTTATAACTTTTAGTTATACTGCTTTTACTCTCGTTTTCTCATTGTGTGTGTGTGTGTGTGTGTGTGTGTGTGTGTGTGTGTGTGTACATGAGATATGTTAGGGAATGTGTGCCAGGCCATATGTAAACAGAAAATAACTTTGTGGAGTAGACTCTCTCCTTCCACCCTCATGTGGGCTCCTGGGATCAAACAGGATGCCTCTCTTGGGCAGCAAGCACCTTAAACCACTGAACTCTCTTGCTGAACTCTTGATTCTCTCCATAATTATCCTCAATGTTTGTTGTACTTAGCTCTGTGGTTACAGCATAGAGAATGGTTTGGTTTTTCTGCTTATTGTCATCTCATCTTACGAATGCCTAACTCTGAAGACTTTTTTTTTTCTTTTGCCTATGACAAGTCATTGCAAATACACATCCAGTCCTGTACCTATTTTTATTATTGGTAGAGTTGGTTTGAATTTGAAATTGCTAATCACATAAATCTTGTCCAGAAAGACACGAGCCATCATCTGGGGCTTTGGCAAGTATCTTTTTGCTCGAAGCAAGGGCATTAGGTCGTGCGTTTGTCATAACTGCTTGAGCAGTAGGAGATATGAATTTTTCAGAGCCTGGACACCAGGGAAGTAACAGATAAGGAAACTAGCCCACACTATTTTCTTTTAAACAAGTTTTTGAAAAGACTTATTTTATGTACATGAGTGTTTTGCCTGCATGTATGAATATGCATCGCATGCACGTGGTGCCTGGGGTAAAGGTGTCAGAAAAGGTGTCGGATTCTCTAGGACTGGAGGTGTAGAAAGTTTGGGTTGGCTCCCTACGCTGACCACACTTTTTCTTACACACATCCCAGAGCCTGAGAAAACAGACTATGATGATGATTGTGTGGTGGGCACGTTGGTACAGCCGCCTTAGCACGCACCGCTAACCAAGTCCACAGTATCTGTGATCAGAGGCTTCATCCATCTCCTGATGAAATACGTACAGTTGAAGGAGACGCTGGTGACCAACTGGAGGCAGCTGTGTTTATAGCACTCTGGCCCCAGCTGGTCCTAACTAGCCTTTTTTTCAGTGATAAGATATAAAGATAATTTTTTTGTATGCCAAGTTCAACATCACATATTACAAATAAACCAGATAAATCCATATCCATGCAAAATCAATAAAGTAACAGATATTCCAAACTGTGTCAGAGACAGTGATATTTAGCTAATACTCAATTTTACACTTCCTATCTCTACTGTTGGTATTAAACATGAATATTTATGCAGACAAGTGATGGCTGCCACTTCTGCAAGCCAGACGTAGTTCTCCAGTCTCTCCTGCGGAGGGCGCTGTGATAAATGTCACTGTGAGGATAAGATTAATTGGTGAATGTAGCATATGTAGGGTATTATGGTTAATAAATGAAGAGGAAAAATGGAAAGAACCCCAGGAAACTCACAGAAGAAATGGTGATGGCTAATAAATGTATAAAACCATGGGCAAATGGAAGGATAATTGAAATATTTTGACCACTATCATGGACAATGGGGAAGATATTGATACTCTGAATCTATGGCTCTGGATGAGTATGAAACAGGTGTTCCAGAAGTAAACACAGCCCCCTTTTTTTTTAAAAAGAAGAAATTTTATTTATTATTTATTTATTTATTTATTTATTCATTTATTTATTTATTTTTTTATGTGTGTTGGTACTTGGCCAGCGTGTATGTTTGTAAGAGGGAGTCAGAGCCACTGGAACTTGAGTTACAGACAGTTGTGAGCTCCCATGTGGGAACTGAACCTGGGTCCTTTGGAAGAGCAGCCAGTGCTCTTCACTGCCCAGATATCCCTCCAGCCCCAACACATTTCTTTTTGGAGGACATTTTGACAACATCAAATTCTACACCTTCCTCTGCCACACACACACACCACACATACAGAACACAGTACACTTTTGAACAGTGAATATGATATTCATAGCTTTGTCAGAAAGAAAAACCCAATGTTTACTAATAAATACTTGTTATATTAATTTCTCTTTATATGATGTTATTAAATATTGCAGAGCATTAGAGGAAAAGTTTAGGTTTTAGGTAGTAGCGATTTGGAGCCTTCTTCAAGATACCAAGTTAGATGAAAATTGCCTTTTATTTGTTTGGATTGTTTGAGACGGCTTTTCACGCAGCAGCCGAAACTGGCCTAGAACTCATTGTCATCAGCCTGGCCCCACTTTGGAGCCATCTTCCTTCCAAGTGCTGGGGTTCCTGGCAAGAGCCATAAACTCAGGGGGAAAAATTCTCAGTGTGACTTTTAGGCAGTTAATCTCTGTAGTTACATACTTAGAGAGATATTTGTATATATTTTAGGCTACAGATTGGCATCTAGGATGTGAGGGATTCTCAGGTTTACTGTTTGTGTTGAAGTCTATGTAGTAAAATCTCTTTAGATTTTATCTACGTGGGTGATTTTCCTGCATGAATGTCTTGCATTGCATCTTGAATGTCATTCAGTACCTACAGACGCTAAGCGTGTTAAATCCTAAGGAGCTGGAGTTACAGAAAACTGTTGGCTGTTATGTGAGTGATAGGAACTGAACCTGGGTCCTCTGGAAGACCAGCCAATGCTTGGGACCCCTTGAGCTATCTCTCCAGCCCCTTCTGTTGGATTTTTTTTTAAACAAGCCTATGTTTATTTTTTACTGTGAACTCAGGAAATTAGAGAGTGTTGCAGAATATTTACTTATGTTGTAAGGCTATGTCTGCCTAAGTTGCCTTCATTTGGTTTAATAAAGAGCTAAACAGCCAATAGCTGGGCAGAGAACAGGTGGAAACCCTGGGCAGAGAGAGAGCTGGGCGGATTGCCCAACTTTGCCAGCAGACTCAAGCAAGAGGTAACTAAGCCACATGGCAGAACGTAGATTTAAAAAAATGGGTTAATTAAGTTATAAGAGCTAGTTGGGGAAAAGTCTAAGACCAGGATTTCATAGTTAATAACATGTCTCTCATATGTGGGTTGGCGGTCCAAATATAGCCCGGCAAGAAAGCTTGCTACAGGAGGCGGTTCAATCTAATTAAAAATTTTCTCACACGTATAAACTCTGTTTTCTTGTTCTGCAAAAGGGAACACGTGATGAGGACATGTGTTGAAGTTTTGCAAGTAGTGGCTCTCTGGGACCAAGTGCCTGCTTATTCTGATCTCGCTACTGCGAGGGCTCCTGCCAACAGGAATTTTCTCTCTTTGTCCTGGTCTGCTGGAATAGATACCCACTGGGTGACGTATCAACAGCAGACTTGTGTTTCTCTGAGCTCTGAAGGGTAGAACACTGAAGATGAAGGTATGGGCAGGCATCTGAGGAGGGTCCCTTTCCGTGTTTATATCATAGACGGCACCTTCTCACTGGGTCCTGGCTAGCTTTCTTGGTCCACATCATGAATTACTCACTTGTCAAGGCCTATCTCCTAATATTGTCCTGGGGATTAGGATTTTAATGAATGAAACTAGTACATGTTGTGTGTGTGTGGGGGGTCACTAACATTCACCAGTTTCTAAAAATAATATCTAGGTTGCTGTAAAATCTGAAACATTAAATACAGTCAGTACTTGCATCTTCAATTTTACTTTTCTGAAGCCAAAGGAATTTCCTCTTTACGTGTCTATGTTGATTAGGACTTAGTTTGCGCCTCTAACTTGGAGCAACAGGCTCAGCTAAGTGATTCCGCCAAGCCTCTATGGAAACTTTTCTATCTCACAGCTGGGGCTCGCAAATGAACCTTGAGAACTGTTCTAGCTCCCTAGGGACTTGAATTTAGCTAACATTAGCTAATGGTGGAAACCAGGCCTAACGGTATGAGCCTGTAATCCTAGCACTCAGAAGGCTGACGCAGGAGGATTCTGATTGAGGCTAACCTGCATTATATACCTGAAAAAGGAAAAAAAAAAAAAAAGTAAAAGGCCCGATGAGATCTGGCTTACCACCCAGGGGAAGGGTGAGAAGCGTGCCCTCTGAGGGATATGGCGGTCAAGGGTAATTCTTTGTTTGCCTTAGGAGCACACAAGGTCAGTGTATGCCTGCATAACCCATGTCCAAGCCCATGAGTCCAGCTGGCACAGTTATTATGACTTTACCAGGGTACGTGTGGGGCCTTAGATAGAATTAACTCTGTTAACTGAAAAGTACCATTCCCAATTCTGGAGAACTAGTTTAGATGCTGCATGGCGCATGGAATTCCCTTAGGGGAAACGATGCTTTTACAAAGAGGTACTACAGAAAGAACAACATGCACAAACACATGAAAGCACGCATGCACACGTGCACACATGTGAGTGTGCGCACACACGAACATACACACAGGAAGAGAGGAAGGGAGGAGCTGAGAAACTGTCCCAGAAGCTGGGCCCTCTGCAGTGCAATAATCACTGGTAGGTGGTTATGCAAATCTGGGTACCCATGCTGCTTTTCACCCGCGTCTATCCCCTGTGGACAGCAGAGGTCACCTTAGCTCCCTAAGGTGGCTCACCTGGTCCTGAGTTGACTGATCTTCCTTAGAGACAATGGAAGGAGCTCTGTGGGTTCTTTTGACTAGACAAGAAGTCTAGCTGGTGCTTTGTGCATAAGGATTTGGTCTCAGGCTTTAGCGGGAGCAGGGTTGTAATCCCTCAGCACCCAGAGAAGGGCACTAGAGTCCAAGGAGAGGGAAGTGAAGCGAGAAGGGGAGGCAGACCCGCCTTTCAAGCTGGCCCCTCACTCCGGACAAATCCATTTCCGTGCGGTGGCTTCCCTACTTCTAAGGCAGTGAGCTAATTTACTGGCAAACAATTACTAATGCTTCATTTGTTTTCTCATAACTTTTAATATATGCGTTTCAAAATTAAAATTCTGTTAATACATAACCTTTATCATAGAGTATTTCCAAGTAGCATATTAACCCTTATCCGACACCTCTCTCCAGCTCTTGTATTTCAGATCAGCCACCTCCATCCTTGGTATTATTTCCGACTATCCCTACCCAGCCTGTTTCCTCTATATTCTGGTTATTTTGAAGCGAATTTTGAACATTGTTTCATTACAAAAAGTCAGCCCACTTAAAAATAAAATACCCCTATCAAATATCACTTCCAATTTTTATGTTTCTTCTCTCCCCCCTTCCTCCTCTTGTTCCTCCTCTTCTTAGCCCCTCCTTTTTTTTGAGGTCTATTCCAGGGCCTTGCGCCTGCTCAGTGAGTGTTCTACCAGTGAGCTGGCTTCAGCCCCTTCTTTGTTTCCTGATGTTTGTTGTTTGTGAAAATCTAGATCCAAAAGTCCACACACTGTATTTGACTGATAGGACGCAAAATCCTTTTTTTTTCTGTTTCAAAAAGTCTACATTCTTGATTTTTGTTTGCATATTTTTATAAACATGTTATTTTATCTGCATGACTAGCTGATGAAGCAGGCAGAGAGATGTTTGTTTTTCACTCAGCAAATCAGCCATGGTAGAGAGAGACAAAGTAGCAAAATCACCAAATTCACCAAGGAATTGGATCACAGGACAGGAAATCCAATTTTTTAGAACAACAGGTTTTTTTTTTTTTTTTTTTTTTTTTACAACTGAGAATTGGGACTCCTACTTAGTGAGTTTAAAGTAGCATTAAGAATCACAGCACGTTCTGAGAATCTCGAAAGGTCTTGGTGCAGTCTGCTGTATGTTTTAAGATTCCGGGAAGGGATACACGAGAATTCTTCATGAAGGGAGCCTGCTGGGCCTTGAGGCGAGTGCAGCCTTCCGCGGTCTGTGGGCCCGGCCCGTGTGGCTGATGTATTGCCGTACTGTCCAGAGTCTGTCCTATTGTATCACACCAACAACTCTGCTAGCCTCCCATTTCACTAGTCAATACAGGATCCGCAGGAGCTTTTTAGCCGGAGAACAATGCAAACCAGGGTCTGGTTACACAGGACTGCCTTTTCCCCCTGAGGTGGAAGGAAGCCTCTCCTTACTACCCAGCGCCACCTGCTGGTGCCTCCTGTTTCTGATGAAAACCAACAGGGCAGCCTGTCTGAGGGGCTTGGGAGAAAACAGACTGAGAAAGTTCTTTCCAAAGGAATAGGTGTGGCTTCCCAGGCAAAGATACATTAGATTTCCTAATAAACATCTTAAAAATACTGATTACGATACTCCTAAGCACTGTGAGGGCTACTTTTCAACAGGAACCATCAGCGGCACACTTTTACGGTGGCATTTGCACCTTTCTGGGCACAGCGTGTTATTTGTGCACGAGGGCCGTAGCACACCACCAGGGAGTCGAGCAGCAGCTGCCACTCACTCCCTCTCCCCAGGCAGCAGCCCCTCTTCCGTGTTGATTTCTAGTCCTTTAGTGCACTGGAGAATGTCGTGGACTCTTTAATTTCTCCTTGACTTGGTCACTGAGATATAATATGCAATTAATCAGTTACTTATAACTCCAAACAAGCATTTACTCACCTTCCCAAAGTCTATAAAACAGTTGTTTTATAAACACGTGTTCAAATGAAATCTTCAGAAAAGCACTGTTTATAGATCAGCTAGCTAGTGATAACAATGAGGTCAAGTCTTTCCAGGGTGACATGCTCCAGGTGATACATGAAGTCAATGTAACCAGGTGGCTGGCAGAGCATTTCTGGGTCAGATACTGAAGCCAGCGTTGCCTTTGGCCACAGTTCTGGGTCATGACCTCCCCAGAAACGCTACCCAGTCATCTTTAAGAGAGCTCGTGACGGAACCTCAGTGAAATGCAGTTTGTAGTTGAGTGTGCACACATGCCAAATGTGGTAGCCAGAGGTTGAGGTCAGGGGTTTTCCTCCATTGCTCTTGATCTTACTTTGGAGACAGGGACGACTCTCGCTGGACCTGGAAGTCACTGAGCTGGATGTACTGGCCAGCAAGCTCCAGAGTTACACCAGCACCAAGATTACAGGTGTACACCAATGCACCACGGTCTTCACACAGGTGCTAGGAGTCTGAACTCAGCCCCATGTCTGTGTGGCAAGCACTTTACCAACTAGCTATCTGTCTAGCCTGTTTTTTTTTTTTTTTTTTTAATAATTTGAGTGTTGTGCCTGCAGATGTGTGTGCACACATGTGCTGGTGTCCCAAGGTCAAAAGAGGACACTGAATGTCCTGGAACTACAGTTGTGAGCTGCTTCCTGGGTGCTAGGAATTAAACCTTGGTTCTTCTAGAATAGCAGAGCCAAGCCCACTCTCCAGCCTCTGCTTTTGGGATTTGAGAGCATCAGAGGCAGCCCTGACTGCTACTCATTATCCAGAACTAACTGGCCTTGAACTCATGGCAATCCTCCTGCTTCCTGCATGCTGGGATTACAGGCAAACACTACTATGCCCGGTCAAATCGTGTTTAAAAAAAAAAAAAACAATTCAAGCCAGTGAATCACGTTTTTTGTTTTTTTGAGACGGGGTTTCTCTGTAGCTTTTGGAGCCTGTCTGGAACTCACTCTGTAGACCAGGCTGGCTTTGAACTCAGAGATTTGCCTGTCTCTGCCTCCTGAGGCTGGGATTAAAGGCATGCGCCACCACCATCCAGCAAATAACATTTTCATGCACGACCAAAACTGTGTTTATGCTTAGCTTTTTAATCTGGTTTTACTACCACAAAATGCAAGCTTATTTAGTAAACAAATTTGGGTGCATTTTCAGAACTGAGGATGTGTAATGTAGGCTAACAGAAGAGCCCTCCTCACTTTCCTAAGTAACACTGTTGTGTAGGTACGTGAGAAAACTGAGCTATTTCTAGGTCAGGATGGAATGAACTTGACCTAATTTAGACTCTCACCTGGCTTTACTGGCAGACTTAAAGAACCAGAAGGAGACTGTTGCTTTTATGCATCATCAAGTACTGGACCACGAGAAACTGTATCTTTTTAATAACTGCACATCCAGTGAGAACTGGAGGGAAACAACTTAAACTTTAGAGAAAGTTATACAACTGCCTCATTTGTCTATGTAATCAGTTTTATGATCTGTGTGGACAGGCACAGGCATGCCACAGCATGTCTTGTTTAGGCCAAGAACAGTCTTTTTGAGACAGGGTCCCTGCCTTCCAATCCCACCCAGGAATGCTGGAATTACGGAAGTACACTACCACCTCCTCTGGCTTTAGCTGGGTTCTCAGATTTTTAGGATTTCATGGCCATGTGCTTTACCCGATTAACCCCCCCCCCCCCCAGTCTCTGTAGCAATACACTCTTGGATAAAAAGGTATTCATGTCCACAGCCTGCCTCCCGGAATTTGCTCTGGTATGCTAGGATGAGTTGTGTGCAAGAATGGTGTTGCTGCTGAAAACTGCACGCTACAATGGTACTCCTCAGAGGTGTTCTCGTTCAGACATTAGTCTGCCAGCCAGTTCTGGAAGATCCAGCAACACTGTTGAGGTGGGTCACTCTAGACCCAGGAGGTTCTAGTTTCTACGTACCTTCTATCTGCATATAGCTTAAGGAAAGAAAACAGACACTGTTCATCAATAAGTACAGGAGATAATTACAGGCGGTAATCTCAGTACCTAGCCACTACTGACGTGTTTGTGACAGGAGGGTGGTCCTGTAAACTCCTCTGTGTACTCTGTGGCTAGTCCTCTATCTCAGCAGACCTTTTCTAAGACTCCACCAGGCAGTCATTTGGGGGATTTCATATCAACAAGCCATTTTAAAAAGAAATTCCATGTTTTCAAATTTAGTATGTGAAAGGCTTTTGCCATTATCAGTCATGATTCAAAAAGTAGGTTAGGAATGGTAACTGCCATGTCTGCTCACATGTACAAAATAATGAGTCAGGGGAGCGGAGCAATAAAACAGAAGCTGAATGGGTTAGCGCTGAGAACAGAGCACGCTGCTTTTCTCTAAGTCATACCTATGCTGTAAGCTTTAGGAAGACAGACGAGGGAGTATGGTACGGTGATAAAAACCTTCCAAACACAACGATCTTCAAGAGAATTTAAAAAAAATCATTTGACTTTATTCACTGGTGTCCTCTGACCATCCCACACACTCTGAGAATTAAAACATAGGGCACTCGGGGTTTTGAGTCGCAGGAGAAACCTTGTGGCCCTTTAATTCAAACAACCGAGAAACGTAGAGTCCATCATGTGCTTGATTTCAGTAAAAATAACTGCAGTTGCTATGGCAATTCTTTACTGAAAAAGACATCATTTGACAGGAATAACCGAGGAACAATACCACCATGAGCCACGTTAAAATAAATGTAAAATTACTGTTCCTGTATGAACTGTGAAGACTGGACAGAAGACATCAATGTGAATGATGAGAACAGAGACCCCAGAGGCAAATGTGTAAACATCAGGAGACAACAAAAACCAAACCGTCAGCAGGAACACATTTATGAAAGCAAGCAAACGAATGTGTGTCCGTGAAGATGCTGTCCGTTTAACTGCTATAGATACTTTCCTTACTTTGTTCTAGAATCATAGTTTACAAGTTTTACATTCACTGTTGTGTTAAGAATATCTCTCCAATTCTTACAAGAAAACAAAAGGAGAACCTCTATATATACACTAGTACACAGTATGAAAAATGGGTGCGCTTTTATTTTGCCGTATTGTGAAAGTAGTCAAAATAAAATATGTGGTCAAAGGCAGAATTTGTAGAAGGGGTGACGGAAAACCAAGTCACTTTCTGTCACAGTAGAAACCCATGTCCACTCTGTACAGACAGAATGTAACAGATGCACAAACATCAGCCTGAGAACCAGTGCCTGGACTGCATGTGGCCTAGGGAACACTCCTGTATGGCCCTGAGCTAAGAATGGTGTGTGCATTCTAAAGGGATTAACAACAACAACAGAGATGCAGCCAAGAACGGCACATGGCCTCCGTCCCAGGTCCCAGACAAGAAGTGTCTGCAGGCTGCACAACCAGAGGAGCACAGGACAACTGCAAGGCCAAGGTCACTACGTCTGCTTCCTCAAGAGCATCCAAACGTTTGGAAAACGGATCTTCTGATGTTGTTTTCCAGATTCCTTTTTCTTAAGTTTTTTTCTTCAACATCATCAAAGCTCATCCTATAATTAATGAAAAAGGTATTACAAGCTAATCAATATGATCTTACTGGTGGAGTATAACACAAGACACTCCCTGCTTCATTAACAATGGCAAGGTCAGTCTCGGCTGCCCACAGAAGTATGGCAACTAGTGTGTCACTCCCTGAGTGTGATGGCTGCTACTGCCAACACCAGAGAGAAGCTTCTGCAATCCCTGTGGGGTCATGGTTACGAGACAGTGTCATTTCCTAGCAGGGACTGGGACTGTGTGGATGGAGAAGCCCTGGGCAGCAGCGTGTCCTGCCTGGGTGGGACGCAGCTGGTCCACCCCCCGCGCCTGCAGGACTTCCCCGCCAGGGGTACTAGGACGACTGTCACAGAACTGTGAGTCTGTCAGAGTGTTCGATCGCAGCAGCAAAGACACTAAGTGATATCTGGCAGGTTCCCTTTCTTAATTTCAGTTATATAAAACATAAACCCTAAGTTTTAAAATAACTAAATCTTTACTTTAGATATCAAGAAGACGGGAATTGGCATCTCCTCTGCCCCTGCCTCATAGACGGGGATAACATGTCAGGCTCTATAACCCTTTCCCCACTTAGGTCTCCAGTTAACTGGTTCCGCAAAGCCTGACCCTCTCCAGAGGCTGTGCCTCTGTTCCTCCAGCGTTAGATGAGACTGTAGTAGATCCTACTCCAGCACCTGCTTCTCAGTATGCTGGGAACAGACTCAAATGGGAGCAAACAAACTGGCCACAGGAGGGCAACAGACAGGACTCTGCAGTGCTGATGGGTAGACACAAATTTAGGACTAAGGGATTGTGGGCTAATACACATTCCCCCTATACCAAGCGCAAAAGAAACCTGGCTACCTAAAATATGCTGAAGTTCTAGGGTATTTACTGCTAATACTGTTATTTTATTTACACTAAACAACTTCTAAATAACTATTAGCTATCACTATTTTTTAATAACATTGCTGTATAATTTTCTTTAAAAAAAAAAAACTATTTTGGAAATAAGACCTTATTACTGGCTGGCCTCAAACTCAGACCCGCCTACCTCTGCCCCATGAGAGCTAGGATTAAAGGTGTGCATCAGGAAGCCTGGCTGGCATATTTCACATATTAAAGAGAGAAAATCCACAATGAAAGTTCAGTGGTGTATTCAAGAGTTAGACCGCTATTCCTTTTTACTCTTAGTAAGCCACTGCCATGTCTACTCTCACCCTGCCCACCACCAGGCTAGTTAGTTTTTGAACATTCCACATATACAGAACTATATAATATGCAGCCCTTTGTGACTGGCTTCATTTAGCTGAGTATTTTTTTTTTTTTTCAAAATTCACCATGTAGCATGGATGCATTCTTCATTTTTTAGGTAAACAAGACTTATCCACTCTGTTTGTGGGTGACCTGTCTTTCCCTAGTTCGGTGTATTAGAGATGTTGCTAGGTACATTGGAGTCCAGGTTATTTATGGAAGAAGCTTGATCATTTTCTTGTTAAATGGTGAGTATAAAAATTTCAAAGCCATTTCATTAGAGGATACAGTCTTGGCTGTCCCATTTCTCCAAAGTGACAATGTCTTTGAATAGTTATTTCTTCATGGAATACATACTAAGAATCCACCTTGGCAACCTGCCACTCACTTGAAGGCCTGGCTCTTACCTTGTTTCTCTTTCCTTGGCTTTGCAGAGTTTCCAACTTTCCATAAATTAAGGCAGCAATAGTTTTTGCATCTCTGGAATTTATTTGCTCTTCCCAAATACTTTTCTAAAATTAAAAACACTCATGTTATCTTTTAAGTACTTAAATCAAAACATGACATTTCCACACAAGAAGCTTGCTTAGTCATGCCTCAATGTTCTTTTGTCCCAAGAAATTCAAGTTTCTTCAAGTACATCACGCTGCAGAGCAGTTAACCCAGACTCAAAAGCACAGTAACAGGAGCAGGACTGTGGGCACACAAACTGACCCCAAAGCCTTATCTGGTGGGCACATGTGTGCAGAAGGCTGAGCTGAGAGGTGAGCACTGTCCGCCTTCAGTATACAGAGGAAAACCACGAAGACAAGCGTCCCGTCAAGCTCACAGCCTAGTCCTTCATTTAATTTCTTCATTTGTCTTAGAAAGATCAGTACTCTGTGACAGCCACCCTACTATACCTGGGAAGATGGCCCAGGCCCTTATGTGGGTTCAGTTAACCATTTTGTCAACTGAAAGATGCAGCTTTTGACTCCGTGATCACAGACCTTGGTTTGGTGAGATTTTGACTAGAGTTTTGGTTTCTTTGACTGAAAACCTAACACAGCTAGGCACTGTGGTGTATGTCTTTAACCCCAATACTCAGAGGCAGGTGGATATCTGTGAGTTCAATGCCAGTCTGGTTTCCTAACAAACAAAATCAAACCAAACCAACAAAGGGGAAAAAAAAGGCATATTGCTAACAGTGCCCCAAAACAAGTATAACCAAAGAAAGGATCCTACTTGTAATCTAAATCCTTAGTACATAGTCCTCAAAAAGGCTCAGTAACTAAGGCTATTTCAAAAGCATTATAAAATAATTTCCTTCAATTCTTTTTCTTGTAAGGAAACATTTAAAAAAAGCAATTATTATAGTAAAAAGTAGCAAATACAGAACTCCACAAAATAAATCCTACAACCCAGAGGCACCAGGCATGAAGGTCTGGTTAGGTGTCTTTCCACTCACGGAGCACCAAGTTTGTAAGGCTGCTGAGCGCATGCAGATCAGAAAACCCTGTAAGATCCCTCCATACAGCGCAAAAGATGCCTCAATAAGAAATATTTTTAAAGGTGAAAAGACAAACTGGAGAGCAGCAGAGTTGGCTGGCTGAAGGAAGGCACAGAGCGAAAGCCTGGACATACCTTTGATTTTTCATAGCGGTAAAATTTAACACTCGGGTAGGCTTTGATGCCAGCTTTCTGGCATGTCTGGGGGTAAGCCTGGCAGTCCACTTTCCCAGCTTTCACTTTTCCTTTGATCATCTGAAAAACAAAAATAGCCACAGGTCTTGCCATTGTATCTTCGGCATAAACTATTTTGGTAACTACATAGCCAACATATTTCAGTTCTTTATATATTTAAGGATTTGTCATGTTTAAATCTCAGTCTAATTCTCCCCATCCAAGTGAGATTGTCTGTACTTTTCCCAAGTCCTTTAAGATGCCCACTAGCTGCCGTTTGTCTGACATGAAGTCTTTTCTCAGGAGCACCCTCTCAGAAGCAGCATGCACGCTGCCATCTGGGTTCCATCCCTCCATCACCAGCCATGTGTGTGGTGCTCTCAGCTGACTTCCGTTATTATCATTCTCAGCACTGGAACAGCTTGAAGACCACAGGGACCTCTTCTTGCCCTAACCTACAGACACCTTCCTGACTTCATCTTCACGTTTGCTTTACGGTGCTGTCCACGCCTGCCTCTTGTCTTCCCTACTTTACTTACAGTCCCCAAACCACACCTTTTTCCAGCAGAGGGATCTCGTTCTTTACTTTGAGGCCAGTTCGTGCCCCCAGAGCCCCACCGTTGGGTATCCACTATGACGCTCTCTCAGTGAGCTCTTACATAATCCTGTGCTGATGACTCTTCCTTGATGCTAATCTACTCTACTCAACTGCTCTTTGTGAATGTCTCCAAGCATCTCAAACACAAGATATCTGCAATTAGTTTTCCCCTGTGCCCTGGGCTCCTCTGGTCACCTGTCTACCACACACAAAGCTCTGCGTGTCTTCACAGCCTGCGTGTAGATCCTTCTGTTCCATCACTATCTCCTACACCACGCAGTCCTCGCTGGCTCTGGGACAATCAAAGTGTCTTTGCTGTCTCTGGTTTGAGGCCCATGGTTACTGGACAAACACATGCAGGGAGACTGAGTAGGTTAGCAGTGCAGTTATAGGATAACAAGGTGCACACACAAACACACTCGCGGGCTCCACAGTCTGTTATTAAATGCTTTCAATATTAGCACTTGGGAGGCAAAGGCAGGCAGACCTCTGAGTTTGAGACTGGCCCTACTTTACATGGGGAATTCCAAATCAGCCAGCATTACAAAGAGAAACCTGTCTCAAGAAAGACAGACTGTAGATATAGGAACAATTTTTTTAAATTGAGAGATAATTTTTAAGAACTAAATTAAAAATTAGTTTACAATGTTTTAACCAATTATTAAAACGTGCATGTGAGTAAAATTTACTTATTTAACTAGACAACAATACTTACCCTAGCCAAGAGTTCAAACTCTGGAGCAAAGTTCTGGCAAGGTCCACACCAAGGAGCATAGAAGTCAACCACCCAGTGAGTCTTCCCCTCTAAAACTTTCTCGCTGAAAGACTGAGGTGTTAACTCTGTGGACGCTTGGGGCAGAAATCTGCAGTAAGGGGACCACACATCATTTCTCATCAGACAGAAGCAAAGCAAGCAGTCCACGGCAATCCCACAGGCCTTCCCACGTGAGCAATGCACGCAGTCCACGGCAATCCCACAGGCCTTCCCACGTGAGCAATGGTTCAGAGGAGAGTGATGGAGTGACGCTTGGACAGGCTGTTTTATGAAGGTAGAACCAAGGCTTCAAACGCTAGAATTCTAACTCACAGGAAACTGCGCACACGAGAATACCCTGCTCTGAACCAGTATTTGTCAACAGCATGCAGTACAGTTACTCACCCGAGCCCCCAGCTTCTCAGGGAGTAAGCGTCCCTATTCCAGCCGTTGTAACTACTGAAAGAAGGAAAGAGAATACAAAGCTGTAGATGGATATTACTGGATATGGTCAAGAAACAATCTTACTGTAGCAATTAAAAAAAAGTGTTGACTAGTTAATGTCACCGAGTGTCTCTTCCCAGAAAGTATATTAAGAGTTATATGACTTCAGATATATTTTTCTTAAGTATCCTCCCCAATTAACCCAGAACTGTATGTGATTTTGTGATTCTCCATAGCTAATTCTTGCATTTTTTCCAAGAGATTTATGGCTCAATCTTTACTTCTTAATAGTGATTGTGTTTTGTTTTTTGAATACCTACTTAGTATAGAATGGGTGTACACTAGGGCAGTCCACAAAGTCTGAAATGGTGAGTTCCTTCTCTGCGACAGGATGGTATGACTCCATCCCACCAAGTGTGAGGACCACTGCAAATGATGCAGGCCAGGACTGGATGGGAGCGGGGCCAGCAAGGACTTAAAAGCCTGAGTTCTTCCTCTCCCAGCGTCTTGACTAGATAGAACGTAACCAGCTTTACTTTTCAGTTCCCTCATCATCCTGTGTGGGCTCACCCAGTGGTGGCCTCCCAATCACATATGCTGGGCTAACTGTATAACCAAGGATTTTTAAGAGATGTCTTCAAATTTGAGAGAATACTTACTGGTACTGATAAGCTTTATTTGACTTTTGGGGATAAAATCTTATCTCGGGATATCTCTGAACATTTTCTTGGGTACAGAAAGAATGATACTGCTGGCAGTCCACACTGCCCACACTGATCAGTCCAGTTAATGTCTGCAAAAGAACAAAGTCAACACATGGTCAATAGAATGATTCTGCTGGCAGTCCACACTGCCTACACTCATCAGTCCAGTTAATGTCTACAAAAGAACAAAGTCAACACATGGTCAATGACTGGAGCAAAATTCTCTATAACTTTAAAGTACAAAAAAATTATGTGTATGAGAGTTCTGCCTGCATCTTGTGTACCATGTGTGTGCACTGCCCATGGAGGGTAGAAGAGGGCACGGGAACCCCTGGATCTGGAATTAAGATGGGAGAGAGCACTGAGTTGTCTCTAAGAACAGTCAGTGCTCCTAACTGTACAGCCCTCATGACAACTTTTGTATGTGTTAATATACTTTGAAATTTTTATAGTAATTAAGAACTTCCCATAGTTATTGCAGATGAAATAACTGGCTCGTTTACCATGTGGGAAAATATGCATTTCAAAATTTCAATGCTAGTAGCCAAAACATAATCTTGTACTTTTCAAAAAATATCATTTTTTAAAATTGTTTTTATTGAGCTATATATGTTTTTCCTCTCCCAATAAATATTTTTTCTATTGGAGGTAAGCACTGACTCACACTCCGTTTTTATCAGATACACATCGTAAATGTTAGGATACAATAACTCTCTTTAACTCCGTTTATTTTTTATTTGAGGGATAAATAAGAACTACTGATTTCATTTTCCATTCTAGTATTTAAATAATTTGCTTTCATTCAGTATTTTATAACACTGTTTATAGGAAACTTATATAAATGTCTTACTGTTTGAGCTTATGTTCTGTTTTGCTTAGTTTTAGTTTGTCTATTTTAAAGACAGAATGGGCATCTTTGTGTCCAGGATAATCTTGACTCTTGATCCTTCTGGGTCAGCCTTCTGAATGCCAGCACCACCACACTTCCTGACTAAGGCTGCTTATTTTTAAGACCCACAATATTGTGAGGAAATGTTATCTGTAAGCTCTAAAAATAAAATGACAGAAAAATGTAAACAGGAAATGCAGATGACCTTGGGGCTAACACTGGCAGTATTTTGTCAGAAGCATATCAGACGGTTCAGTTAGTAGGCTGGGACAGCTGGGACAGCGATGGGTCTTAACGGTTCAATCAGGTCTGTATAAATCATCTACTTCTAGGTTTAAAGTAACTGTGAAGCAAGCATGACGTTACTCTACCCGGGCCATGCGTTTCCACTCTGGCATGAGAACCTGACAGGGATGGCACCATGGAGAATAGAAATCGACCATCCAGACGTCGTCATGCTTCCTCTGTTTGACTAGCTCATTGAAAGTGGTGGGTGTCAGAGAGACCACTGAAGGGTTTCTCAGATCCTAAAAAGAAAAAGAAAAAATTATTATATATACCAAGTTTTTCATGTACTTCTGGCTAGTTGCTGGGGTATGTTATTTAGAAAGTTCCTATTTTAGAGAAATCAAAAGGACACTTGGATATTTAAAAGAAATCTATCATGAATTGCTTTAAAAAGTGAATTACCAAATTTATTAAGTTTGGATTTTGCCCATCATTTTTCTTAGAAGATATATTTTCACATTAGCACTGAAATCCCTGTAGGCTGGGAAAAGAGGTAACTTGGAAATCAAGTTCTGGGAGTAATCCCGATAGTACACAGGCCTGTTAATGCTATTATTATAATACTAAACATATATAATAATATGTTTAGAAATAACCACTTAATTACTAACACAAAGCCTACTACTATTACTTTTTGATATTTAAATAGAGGAGCTATACTCCTTTCTTGAGACTGTATATTCCGAACGCAGTTTTAAGAGAGCCTCAGGCTTGTATCACAGTAATTAACACACTAGTTTTACTAGGAAAGCCATTAAAACAGGAGGAGGACAGATGGACACAACAGAGTAGAATGGACACGAGTGGTCAGAAGCCCCTGTAATGATCAGTCAAGACTCAATGAACACCATGGAGATGCTGTGGATGCAGGCACTTCCGTGCCAACAATGACAAAGTTTCTTGCAGAATGCCTGGCCTTCTGCATTGAGAGGAAACAGGCAAATGGTGACAGGCTTCACAGGAAATTCTAATCTCACGTATTCAGTAGCAGTGTCTCCCATATACAAGACACCATAGTAGGTAACAACAACAACAAAACAGAACCAAAGGCTTAAATTAAAAAAAAAAAGTTTTAAGTCCTTACGAAGTTATCCAAAGTACACATGTAAACAGAAAGACTTCTAGCCAAAGTCTCTAGCTGAAAATACCTCTATGAACTCCAAGATTTGTTCCGCAGAGTGGTGCCCTTCATACTCATGTATGCTGGACTGGTTGAATACCACTGTTGTTGGATAAGCTTGGATGTTATACTGTGAAGAAGAAATTCATACATTTTATCCATCTGTTTCAATTCCATACAAATCATTTTAGATTTTTTTTTCATGTTTATGGGTGTTTTGCTGGAATGTACATATATGCGCCATGTGCTTCTTGGTGCTGCAGGAGGTCAGAAGCGGGTGTCTGATTCTGGAACTGGACTTACAGATAGCTGTTCTCATCATGTGGGTACAGAAAACTGAACCTGGGTCCTCAGTAAGACCCAGACGTAAATGTTCTTAACTGATGTCTCTATACTCTTTAACAGGACTGTAAAAATCTACTGCTGTCTTCTTGGTGATGGAAGAGAAGAATGTATGACAAATTTAACAAAGGCTACACATTAAAGCTTGTACTGATGGAGCTAATGGCACCAAAACACAGGAAGTGAGCCAGAGAAAGTGATTAGTAAGCTCCTTGTCTATTTGTCGTCTTCAAACTAGGAGGGAAGAGACTGAGAAGACCCACCGGTCACTCTGTCTCACGGCAGTCTGGGGTCATCCTGAAGGGCGATGAGCACCACCGTAAAACAGCAAGAATAAATGAACACGACTGTGTTTTTAGTGTCATGCTCAAGAGTTCTTGTAGTGTAAAGTATTAATTCTCTCTTCACAGTTAACATGGGCGCCAGCCCAGGCAGCATTGTGTAGTTTTAAGGTACAAAGTGATTTCCCCACCTATGGACGTGTGATCCGCTGTAGCTGATCTATGGCTCCTCAAGTTGGTAAGAACATATCAGTAAATAGAAAATTTTAAGACTCATAATTCTAGAAAAATTAGCAACATTATGAAGTTTTGAAAATGTGTGAATTCAAAGCATTTATTAGGTTAAGAGACTAGCTAAAACTTTACAAGTTCATATTGTCTGCTGTGCTCTATCTAGTCCCCACAATCTCACTAGTTAACATTACCACACCTACCTTACAGACCTGGTAAACCAGCTGGAGGATGTGCATGAATGATGTACACGAACGAAGGCTTACGTCAGGTGAGTGTACTGTATTTTTAACCCTTACACCTTCCTTAATTGTTGATAACGCAGTTATTTGATATAAAACCAAGCGGTTCAAGATGAACTACCACTACTCATGATGATTTTGCACCTTTGGTTGGCATCTACTTTCCAAATTACATAAAGGACAAAAGATACTAATAGCTCTTTTATTTCTTTAAAACACAAACAGTTCTCTCAACTTACTTAAATTTCAAACATACTAAGATTAAGAGAATAACCTCCTAAATACCTACACATTTTCCCTTACTCGTGACTAATAGTTGTTAGTCATACTGACTTGTTGTTGACACCGTCTTCCTCGGCCCCACTCCTCGGTGTCAAATCTGCTGGTATTTAAACCTCACTACCTCTCCACTATCTTCAAGCAGAACATTGCACTGTTTTGAGTAAAGACTTTTCTATGATTTTTATCATACTTAATTGCTGCTATGTAATCTGCCCTTTTCCTTCTATATTCTACTTTTTAAGATTTTGTCTTTCTCAATGCCGGGGCTTGAACCCATGAGTTAGACATGTGAGGTAAGTGCTGCTGCCTCTGAGCCACACCCCACTGCTTATCCACATGCGGAGGGATGTGCCAGGATCCACCGCACCACTCTGAACATTGTTACTTATAAGTTTCTTCTGTCAAAGGGAAGATAGCAAAATTTTGATGTAATTTGTATTTTCTTGAATAGTGAAGCCAAACATTTACCTTCTAGTATGTATTAAGAAACAGGTTTTCGGGGGCTGGAGAGATGGCTCAGAGGTTAAGAGCATTGCCTGCTCTTCCAAAGGTCCTGAGTTCAATTCCCAGCAACCACATGGTGGCTCACAACCATCTGTAATGAGGTCTGGTGCCCTCTTTCGGTTTGCAGGCATACACAGACAGAATATTGTATACATAATATTTAAAAAAAGAAACAGGTTTTCCCTTTCTTGTCATTTTTTTCTTTAACATTTTAGTTTTTGAGTTTAAAGATTCATATTATAGAAAAGGAAATAAGCCACTATGTATTCACATAGCTATGATTACCATCCATCCACTCATGGCTACTCTTACATCATCTATACCTCTCCATGTCTGGTTCACTCTTACCCTATTCATAACAACCAGAGTATGTTTAATATACAATGTCATCACCCACGTAGACATATTGCCACTTCCACATCGTGAAAATGAGCAGTTCTTTTAAACCGGATATCACGTCTGCCCAAATCAAACTACTCAGACTGACAAGTAAAAAGAAATCCAAAGAATGAACTGCAGACTACTAAAACTCAATATGTTACAAAGGTACAAGGACTTAAAGAAAACGGAAACTTTTGGAAGTATTTTCTGACTCTTTGCCATCTACAGGTCTGTTTACAGTCCAACTACGATGACTGTTCCCTGTCGCTGCCATAACACGGCTGTGTCAGTACTGGACGTCTTACCATGCTGCAGAGCCCTTCGTGAACTGTGCAGTCCAGTGTGCCAACTCTGAGCTGGCCATAGAGCAGCGTCGATGCCTTCCGTAACTCTGGCAAAAGAGCTCGACAGGGCGGGCACCACTGGAAGAAAGGAGTGAGCATGAGCGAGAGAGGACAAGGAGGGGAAGACCTGCACTGTCTCCGCTGAGTGCCGCGGTCTGTCCCACAGCACCTTCTGCCACAGCCTCGTCCTGGGAGTGCCCGGAGGAGCAGCAGGGCCCCCAGTTCTAGACTGATGTTCCAGTTGTCGAGGGGATGGCTTTTTGAGATGACAAATAAAAACGGCTCACCGGGGCAAAGAAGTCAACAAGCCATGGTTCCTTGTCACTTGCAGGGAAGTTCTGAGGTCCAAGCGTGGTAACATGGGAATTAACACTTTCTTTGGCAAAAGCAAGTATATCGTATAGAATCTTCTTTCCTATAAATTGAGAGAAATTAAAGTATGTGGTCTCTTTGTATGTACGGAAACATTCTAATTTTAGTACTTAAAATATAAGAAACAAGAAGGCCTATGGATGACTGGCTCTGGTGGGTTCCTGTGCTCCACACTCTCTCCTCGGCTTGCTGTGCCGGGAATCCCTTCTCCTGGGCATTCTTCTGTTTCCTGGACTAAATGACAAGGCCTCTGAGGAATGCTTTCTCACCTCATAAATACAATAATCCCTTTAGTAGTCTCTTGAATTTGAAATATGTATTACAAATTGTCCGGTGGAAAAATGTACTTGATTATTTGAAACTTAATGTATCTGTTTTAGAATGGGCCACCCTCTCCCCAACCCCTATGTGTTTCTTTTTCATATTCTCAGACTTGGCAGATTGTTATCCAGTTGCCTAAATGAGACCACCCAGAGGATTCTTGCCTACTTGTTCCCCTATGATTGTGTCCACTCCATCTCTTGCCCTAGCCCTATGCCCCCTGCACTGCTACTAGTGAATGCACCCATTTTCCTACGGCTACTACAGTCACCCTTAGAAAGCAACAAATACCAAACTTAAGTGCATTCAATGTTTTGCCACAGCCTGAAGAGCATGCTCTGTGGCTTGGCAGACGACCTTTCTTAACTATGAGACTCCATTTTCCCTAAGTACCTTCTGACTTACTCTGCAGTCAAAATGAAGGTGAGCACCGAGTCAGACACACACCTACTGTCACGGTTCAACAGGCAGGACAGGTGAAACGACAGTGATGTTACTCTCCTGCCTGTTCTCTTTAGTGCTGCTTCCTGAACTGCTTCAGTTTTCTTTCTGAGCACCCCAAAAGGTCCCCATCACTGGCTCTCCTGTTTCACTCACATTAACTCATATTCACTCAGGCCTTTACCATTAACACACAACTTAACGTCTTCGTTTTTGGCTTACATTTCTCTACCGAAACCAAGGTATATACTCAATTGTGATCTACACACTCTACTTCCTGTCGACGCCTAATCCTTCCTCACTAAAAGGTCCCATTACTCCAAGTCCAATTCACTACATAAAATTAGGACAATTACTAACAAAAACTAAATTATACTGAGTTTCTAAAAGGTTTAAACCGGTCTACTGACCTCTTAGGTACCATCTAAGGTACGGCAGTCCTACCCGAAGTGACCAGGCAGCTTCTGCTGTCCCTTCTAATGTTGCCTCCTACCTACCCTGGGCAGTGACTTTTCTAAAACCAAGTATCTCCCTGTTTTCTCTTAGGATGAAATTCCAGTGCCTTTCCCCAGAAGATCAGAGATCATCTTTGTCTCAGTCTTCTCCCAACAATGACCTTTCCCATCTTTGAAGTCCTGCTGGCCTAAGATCAAGAGGGCTCTCTTCTTATCTCAAGTCTGTAAAAAACCGACTGTGTTTTATCACCTCCTCTACTGGGTAGCCATTGTCTAGACTTTACATCTTAACATGGCGATTGTTCTTTCAGGGCTTCCTCTAATCTCAGAAGATTGTTCTACCTCAGTTTCTTTGTAAGTACAATCTACACTTAACTGAAGCCCAGTTTCCTTCCAAGACAGCTCCAATGCCATTTGTGATCTCATGTGTTACTTCTGTCTTGCTTTCTCATTTTTAGGTAACTTATTCTGGGATTAGTCAGCGAGCACACTGCAGCACACAGTGAAGAACCAAGGCCTCTGGCTCCATGAAGCTTTCTGATTACCCCTTCATCTACCTTGACTGCAGTGTCACAAGAAACTAAGATGGCTGTTCCCAAATGGTTGTTATCTGGGTAAAGGATACTACTCCACACTCAAACACTTTACCTTCTGGTTCTCTTCAAGTCTCTAGAAGTTAAGTACAGCTCACATCATTTCTATTTTGTTCTAGTCTGTCTATTTTACTTGGGACACAGAGGCGCTGAGTGCAAGGTGCAGTATAGTTATTAGCAACATAAAGGGACATGCTTACAGGCTCCGTGGCTTCCTACGGTACGAGAGTAGGTCTGGAAGGGTAATTTGGGGTTTGCTAATATCTGGAGGAGCGGAAAGAGTGACTAACTCAGAGGCAGAGCCTGTGCGACAGCACAAGGACTGGAGACCTCGGTACGTTCAGGAGTCAAAAGTGGGTAAAGCCAAGATTTTCTGGGGAGGGGCAAAGGTGAGTGCCGAGGCTACAAGAACAGGCAGAAAGAGGTGTGAAAGCACCCTGTCCCTGCAACAACTCTTACAGGGTTCCTAGACATGCCTGACACAGTCCAGGGGCTGGGGACAGAACAGTGAGCAAAACAGACAATGCCATTGCTGCTACATGAGGAGCCTAACACTCATTCTCCACAAGAGTCAAACTCAGAGCAGTGGCATGAAAACAGTGTGCTGGGTGCCGAGTGCAGACCAGAGGAGGTGATGGATCTGAAACAAGGCAAAGAGAACAGAGACGGTAGGGGAACGTTTCATAGGTAACGTGTCACTCCAACTGGGCACAGAGGTATATGTAATCTTAGCACTACAGAGCTGAGGCAGGGAGACTGTAAGTTCAAGGTCAGTTTGAGCTTTAGGTACATAGAATTCAGGTCAGCATGGCTCAGAGTATAACCTACCTCGCTGTGAAGCTCTAACAGAGTTAGTCACTTGTGTGTGCCTATGTTGGGGGCAGGTTATTCAGCACTGTCAACTTCACTGGGAGCTGTGCTCTGACAGTGCTTGTCCTGTGGTCAGGGTGGTCCTGTCACATCTTTGCCCAGGGATTCTCGGCCTTCCTAATGCTGCCCTTTAATACAACTCCTTATGTCCTTGTGACCCCCAATCATCAAATTATTTTTGTTGCTACCTCATAACTGTCATTTTGCTACTGTAATGAATCATAATGTAAATACTTTTAGAGACAGAAAGCTGCTAAGTGGGTCACAACTCACTGCTTTAAGCTAAAGGACCCTACTTCTGTAATTGCTTTAAGCAGCTAAGCAGTTCATGCTCAATTCATACGCTCCCACTGACCTATGTCAAGGACAAGCCCCCTGGATCTTGTTCAGATTTACATAGTGGCCCCTGAGCGTCTGTCACGGTCTCCCTAGAGAGCTCTCCTGTCCCTATCACACTGTCATCCAAACTTCTCGAGAGCACAGCTACTGTCGTTCGAATAAGAATGGTCCCCATAGGCTCACATATTTGAATATTCAGTTTCCAACTGATGGAACTATTTGGGAAAGTCTTGGAGGTGTGTCACTAGCGGTGGGCTTTGAGGTGTCAAAAGCTCACACCAGGCCCAGTCTCTTTCTTCCTCCAACTTGTTCACATCAGATGTGAACTCTTGGGGTATCTCTAGCACTGTGACTACCAACCTGCTGCCTGCCCCTTGTCATGATGGTCATGGGCTAATGCTCTCAATTGTAAGCGAGGAAATTAAATGCTTTCTCTTCTAAGCTGCACTGGTCATGGTGTCTCTTTAGAGAAACAGAAGAGTATCTAAGCCAAGAGTTCCTGTCTTGCAACTCTATTACCTCATACTAAGAGCAGAGATAACAGGGGGAGGCTCAAGAAAGAAGCCTCTGTTGAATCAGTGTCTGTTACTCATCTAACTGCACACTGTGACTTTCCTAGTCTCACTGGGATGGGTGGTCCCCAGGTGGTGGCCTTCCTGGAGGAAATGTGTCACCACCATAAACTTTACAATTCAAAGCCTCATTCCCAGTGTGTACGGTTTCCCGCTGCAGTTCAGTCGTGAGCTCTCAGCTGTCTCTGCTGCAGGCCTGTTGCTGCCTTGTTTGCCTGCAGTGGTAGTGAACGGCCCTTTACCCCTCTGGAGTATAAGCTCAGGTAAACCCCTTCTCCTAGAAGCTGCCTTGGTCATGGTGTTTCAGCACAGCAAGAGAAAAGCACACTAACCATGATGGATCTCATACTCTTTGGTTCCTTGTCCTTTAAACACTGCTAGACAGGGCTGGAAAACGTAGAGATCAGAGCAGATGCTCGGTGCAGAGGAGCAGTCAAACCTTCCAACCTGGAAAGTAGAACACTGAATTGGATAAAACACATTTTATACAGTTTTTTTTTAAAATATCCATACAACTATCTCCAAATGACATTAGAAGTCAATGGGCTATAAAATAGAGAGACAGGAATGGTTCATTTACATTTAATACTGAGTTCAATAAAGAATGCTTCCTAGACAATTTAGAAACCTGCAAGAAATTCCCAAGAAAATGTGAATTTCTTTAAGAAAAATATTCTTGAAAAGAACATAGGGGCTATTTCATTTTGTGGTAGAGCAAAGGTAACTTTGCAAGCGAGGCACTTCAAAAATAATGCAGAAAAAGGATGTTCCAGTGTCAAAGAAAATAGCACAAATAACACAAGCAAATGATAGACTAAGGAGGGAAACATGGTATTTAAGACAAAAGAGCCATTAAAAATAATAATATTAACAATCATATGACCAGGAAGAAAAATGAACCAGGACTATGAACAGAAAGTAGAGAAGAATATGCCTCAAAAATCACATTCAGAGGCCTGGCGAGACAGCTCAATAAATAAACTGCTGCCGGACAACCACGTGGACCTGAGTTCAGTATCCAGTATCATGCTAAAAACAACACAGAGAGCTGGGTGGTGGTGGTGCGCGCCTTTAATCCCAGCACTCAGGAAGCAAATCAGAGGCAGGTGGATCTCCGTGAGAGAGGCCAGCCTGTTCTACAAAAGAGCAAGTTCCAAGACAGGCTCCAAAGCTTCAGAGAAATCTTACCTCGATAAATAAAACAAAAACCAACAGCAACAACAACAAAGAGGCCATAGCTTGAAATGCAGCAAGGAGAGGTGTATGGAGAGTTTGGAAAGAGGAAAGGGAAAGAAATAATGTAACTGTAATCTCAAAGATAAATCAAACAACAATAAAACCTGGACAGTGATTTGCACCTCTAGTCCCAGGGATGAACAGGTAGGGACAAAAGGATGGCTGGGGCTTATATCCCAAGTGGCAAATCTGAGGTTCTGTGAGACACCATTTCAGAAATGAGGTTGACAGGAATTGACATACAATGGTGACTTCTAGTTTCCACACCTAGTCATGTATATAAAAATGTATTCACCAACCATTACTATTTAGGGAATGCCACTAATAAGTATCCCTTTCATCAACACTACAACAGACTCTAAGTCACACACAGGTATTGACAACTAGTATCATATGCAGCTCCTCAGAATACAATAAAGTAAAAGTGCAATCAAGACAAACGATGGGGAACAAATATATACATGGACAATGAACAAAATAATCCATGCCTTATTTAGGAAATGTAAAAGGAAAGGAAAATGCTCTGCAGTGGGCATGGTAGCAGAGCCTACAATTCCAGGAGTCAGGAGAGAGTTCCGGGACACTACAGCTAGGTCCTATTTCCTTAAAACAAAGCAAGTGACAAGGTGAACTAACAGACCAACATCAGGGGCACAGCAGTAAGGGTCTAAGCATTAAGTCTCCACACCAAAAGAGATCAGTAAGAAAACTGAACACGCACTTCCAGGACCACAGACTCTTGTGTGGTCCAGGATGACCACGAACGTCTGACCCTCTTGCTTTGACAAGGACCACAAATCTGCACTACTGCCAGGTTTATGTACTACTGGGATCCAATTCATAGCCTCATGCGCACCGTGTGAGTGCTCTACCAACCAATTATATCCACAGACACTAAAGCTATTTGTGCAAAGAGAAAAGAATTGACAAACCTTTAGTCAAATAAGACAAAGATGCCCACAAGCTAGGCAAAGTATAGTTTTCCTTACTTGAATATGCTCATTTTTAAGCAGAGTTTTCAGTTTTTTCAATTCAGGATCATTTACATTTTCATTTTTTCCGAAATGAAAAAACACGAGCCAGCGATGATGCGCCAAACGATCCTGACGTGACAAGAAGGAACAAGGTCAGCAGAGGGCAAGGATCCAGTGTTCACTTCTCCGACATAAAATAAACACTCCATACCCTCCCTGTTAATTCAAAGTCTTCTCTAAATCAGTCACTGTTCTCTCGAGGTCAGCAGTAACAGCGCTCTAGAGTACACGGTAGGAGACAGGTCACTGGGTCAGAAAGCTTAAAGCAGGGCTGTTCTGAGAACAGAGTATGACTTTAATAACTTAAGACTTGGAAAGGGCTGGAGAAATCGTATGTCTTAGGTCTAATAAAATATTTGGTAAAGATACTAAATCCAGCGCCAAGTGACGAACAGATTAAAGGGGCCGAGTCTGCTACTGACTGCACACTGTGAACACTCTTGGAAGATGCTCCCTAATTCCAGTGAACAACAGCTGTGCTCTCAGACCGAGGCTGCTTTGTCATCTGTATCCTGCCTTGCTGGTCCTCTCAAAGCTCAGTTTCAAGGATGTAAAGATCTTTTGAATTAGAAACATTGCAATTTCTGTAATCAGAATTCTCCCAGAATTAACTAATATATAATCCTTCAAAACTGTTATTTTTGATTCTCCCTAGCAACAAATAAATTCTGTTGTTAACTTATTACAACCTGCAGGGTTGTCAGCATTTATTAGTACTGTAAAAACATCACCTCTAGTTTATTTGCTGGAAGCAGTTCGAAGTCTGGAAGATGATGTATGATTTCCATGTATATTTCCTTAGCATCCAATGAATTAAGGAACTAGAACAAATGAACCATATTGTAAACTTTCTAAGAACATTCTCATTTATTGTATTTGACATCTTATTACAACTTCTACAGGTTGAGGTGTAAGAATAAGTTTTAACAACCATGTAAATTAAACAGTTTTTAAAATTATTTCAAATGAGATTGTTTGAAAAGTACTCCATATGTTGGTAACTACTAAAGATACTGTATAATTGGACTTTTTTCAATTAAAAAATCTATTAGTATGCACGTGTGTGCACACATATCACACATGTACAGAGAGGCTAGAGGACACTGTGGAGCTGGTATGTCCCAGTGCCGTTACATAGGCTCCACACAGCAGCTTGGGTCACCAGTCACTAGCCTGTGTAGGAAGACTCTTTACTGAAATACCTTTTCAGAAAGTTAGGCTGTTTCTTTCTTTTTAAAAAATAATTAGGTAAACAAATTATGAGTCACTAATTCAATAAGTAAAATTTTCTGTGGTCATCCTCTCTGCAATCTGAAGTTAATTCTACAACATCAGGAAAACATGCTTAATTTCAGTTCTAACCACATTTTACACAATGTCCACACTTTAGTCTCTTAGGATTTTTAATATTAAAACACTTCTAATATTACATTATTTCTATCAATAAGTACCTAGAGCTGGAAAAAATGATTATGTATGTTTTAGAAAACCAAATCACATAGGTATGAATTTTTAAAAGCAAAACATACAGACAAAAATTTCTTTGAACATGCCCGGAAGTCAAGTCTCTGCTTTAAAACAAAATGTTCACAGGAGGCAAGCACTCACACCTCCTTCACCTCTGCCTGTACTTTATTTATCCTAGAGCTTGGTGTCATCAACGGAGCATATGTAGCAAAGGATGCAGAGCAAGAGAATGTACAGGGCATTAACCTATCTTTACAGCTACTCTACCATTTATGTTTAATAATTAAAACCTTACTTAACTTGAAAACTCTGCTTTCTTCTCAATTTCTTAAATGTACTTCTATATTAAAAATTATGCTAAAATTTCCCTTAAATGTATTTTTCTGTGTGTTTGCCTGAATCTATGTATGTATACGGCATGCATACCTGCTGCTAGAGCGGGTCACAAGAGGACATCAGATCCCCTGGGACTAGAGTTAGACAGTTGTGAGCCACCTTGGGTGCTGAGAACTAAACCTGGGTCCTCTAGAAGAGCAGCAATGCTCCTAAACACTGAGTCACCTTTACAATCCTGCATAAATATTCTTATATAAAATATTTTCTTGGCTAGGGAGTAGACAGCAATCTGACAATATGAGCTGGGGAAATTTGCAAGTATCGCCCTTCAAAAAGACACTTTAATACACGAGATGAACACGCAAGATTGTACAACACTGCTTATAGCCATGAACGCATATATACAAATAAGTGCATCTCAAAACAGGATGCACTAATCTAAGTATGTCATAATTAGTAGAGTATGCTCAGGAATTACTATCTGACAATGTGTGCATGTGTCCAATGACATGCAAAGAAATTTCTATAAAGTTACACATACCAACACACTGGATTTTTCTCTGTTACTCAAGGTGGCTCCGGGAGGAAAATAAGCAGTGGTACTCGCTGTGACGTCCAGACTCTTGCAGAGGCTGTCCTGGGTGTCACAGTCCACCCACCCCACGCTGACAAGGCCGTCCTGATGGGAAGTGCAAAGAAAGGAAAAAGGACAATGAGGGTCACCTTCCTGAGAGACTAAGCTTTTCTATTATAAAGTTAAAGCTCTAAAAAATAGTACTCCACACAGTATTCTAAACTTTGAATAGTAAAATGTAATTTTCTCAATAGTAAACACAAATTAAACACCAACTTTTATTTTTTTCTTTTTGGGTTTTTCAAGATAGGGTTTCTTTGTGTAGCTCTGGCTGTCCTTAAACTCAGGGATCCCCCCATCTCTGCCTCCCGACTGTTAGGATTAAAGGCCTGTGCCATCACTGCCCGGCCTCCTTTTTACACTGTTTTGTATACGAGAACTACATTTTCACAGTATTATTTTAACTAGGCTGTCCAACAGTCTCAGACTGAAACAGCCCTAACTGTGGCTTGTGTCAGCCGCATCACCACAACTGTCCTTCCGTCATCACAAGTCCCCGCCTGCCGCTGCCCGCGCTCCTGTGAAGAGCTCCAAAGTCCTACGTGGGAAGCACATTTCTCAAAATCTCACGTTACTAACAGAAACCTTTCTGGGCTAGGCAAGCTGGTAAACAGAGAGAACTGACATCTATTTAATTGGGACTCCTTAAAGACAAGAGAAAAAACACAGAAAAGAAGTACAGTAATGGCTGCCAAGGTGAAAAAAACTTAACCTATGTAATATATCACAAAGTTCAATACTGTTAAAGAAAAACAAGGAAATGGCACCTAGGTAGTGTATGTGAGCATCTGTAAGTACACTATGGACTAGGGAGACACCTAGCATACTTACAACCTTAGGTGCAGACACCTGCACCACACAGATACACAAAGATACATCCAATTTACTGCAGGGAAGACTTATGAGAACCCACACTGGACTAGCACAGATGATAGCAAATTTGCAAGAGGTAATGAGGGAATCTGCATTCACGGACTTGCCTTGTCTAAGAAGAGGGAGTCAGAGATGTCAGAGACTTGCTGTAATCTTGATGGTTTACAAATTACAAAGAAAATTAACAAGTTTTTTTTTTTTTAAGCATTTCGAGACAGGGTCTCTCTGTAACAACAGCTCTGGCTATCCTGGAATGCACTTTGTAGACTAGGCTGGCCTCGAACTCCAGAGATCTGCCTGCCTCTGCCTCCTGAGTGTTGGGACTAACGGTGTGCTCCACCACCATCTGGCCTTACTTGGATTCATATAAGACTCAAAATATAAGAAAAAGTTAGCAAAATGAAATGGAGAAATAGAAATGTCCATAATAATAGTAGGAAGTAGTATGATACTCTTACAAGAAAACTAAATCTAGACTTGCGCATCATCACTTCATACAAGCACGTGCGTGTATGCATCTTTTCAAAAGTACATGAGGATTTATAAAAGTATATTCTAGGCCATAAACATCTCAATTTAGCTTAGAAACTATGGAAAGCATGTTCATTACCCATGCTGGAATTTACATAGCCAGGAATATCACAAAGCTTCAAAAACTTAGATCTGCTTTTAGACATTAACCATACTACTAAATAATCTATAATTCAAAAAACAGTTACAGGGCTGGTGAGATGGTTTAGTGGTTAAGAGCACTGGCTGCTCTTCCGAGGGACCTGGGTTTGAATCCCAGCACCCATGGTGGCTCACAGCTGTCTGTAGCTACAGTTCCAGGGACCTGACACCCACGACAAGACACTGATGCACATAAATAAATTGAAAACAAAAAGGGAATATTTCAGGTGATAATAAAAATACTATGCAGCAAAATAGGGTATGCAGTTAAAGCTGTAATTTGTGGTAATTTATCATCTAAATATTAGGAAAAAAGTTAACTATTAGTGACATCTCAACAATTTTTGAACAAATTAAACCCTAAGAAAACAAAGGAAATAAAATGTAAAACTCAACGAAATATCTAACAAGTAGAAAACGAAAGATTCATAAAATATGATAAAACTCAAAGTCTAAACAAGAGGAAAAAAAATCAGAAAGTACAAGTAGCTATCACCAAAGATCTTCAGTCAACAAAAAAGTCACCAAACACATGAGGATGTTATATACAACTGTATATAATGCACTAAAAATGTCAATGAAAGGGCAAAGCCCTCTTTGAAAGGAAGAGATAAGCCTTTCCAACACGGTTTCAAGGACAACACTTTCCTGATGCTAACACTAGTGTTTCCTGGAGAAGAACAGAGGCCAATGGCTCTGATGACCAAAGACTATAAAACAAACAAACGAATACAAGATACAGATACTCAGATCTTGTCTTCAAACATTCTACTCTCACTGATCCGGGGGGCATGGTGTGGTGTTATTAGAGATCCCCATGCAGTTTTAAAGCAGTGCTGAAAGAATTATAGAGGGAAATAAGAAACATAGGTGTGGGGGTTTCAAAGAACATGGCCCCCAAAGGGAGTGGCTGCAGCATGAATAATTAAAAACCTAGAGCCAGAAATTGGGGTTCAACTTCAAAACCAGAAAAACAAGGCAGCCAAGCCACTAGAGTAGCCATACTTTTACCAAGGCCAGGCAACCGCAAGCTAAGCAGACTAAGCAGTCGGAGCCTCTCTCCCATTTTATATTCTCTCTAGTGCTGAAATTAAAGGCAAGAGTTCCTAGTACTAGGATTAAAGGTGAGGCACCACCATCTGAATCTGTTTCTGCATTGTTCCTTGTGCAGCCCACGGTGGCCTTGAACTCGTAGACAAACACCTGCTTCTGTCTTTCAAATCCTGGGATTAAAGGTGTGTGTTACCACTGCCTGACCTCTAGTGGCTTTAGCTTTGCCTCTGGTCTTCAAGCAAGATTTATTTATTAAAATACAAATAATATACCACTGTAAGTGGCACTATGAAGTATGTCACTGTGGGGGCAGGCTTTGAGGTCTCTTTTGCTCAAGCAGGACTTCCTATTGCCTGTAAGATGCACCACTCTCAGCTCCAGCACCACCCCTGCCTGCACGCTGCCATGTTCCCTGTACCTGCTAATAGACTGAACTTCTCAAACTGTAAGCAAACCACAATTAAGTGTTTTCCTTATAAGAATCTAAGTAAATTAAGTTGGCGATTTTAACATTAGACAAAACCATTTCTTACTATCCAAAGAACAACAGCTATCAAACGCTTGTAACAATCACGTTGCTGTCAACAACGTCAAGTACAGTCATGCTCTGCACAAGTACTCATGTGGGCAGTGGTCTCTGTTCATGCATCCGACAGTCATCCTAGAAGACTGCGAAGGAGCAACAAGATCTCTACGGCTTAGAGAAGTCACAGCTGATAAGATTTTGCCAAGCTTTCTGTAGACTTTAGTAAGCTCTGAAAAAAAAAAGTAAACCATGCACTCCCAACACAAATGGCTTTATCAGAAAGGGATGCTTATGGCAGACTCTCTGAATACAAGAACACAATTAGTAGACACGTGGACATAATACCCAAAAAAGGGTCAAGTCTTCAAGACGAGCCTTAGGCGGGTCCTTTAAGAGGGGTCTGCAGGCAGTGTTTCATAGGGCATGATGATTTCCTGCAGGCTACTTCCATCAAGACATTCCAGTGGGGCAGGATATGGAAGTGGTACAGATGACCCTTGCCCCGAGCAGGAGTAGACCAATGTATGTATTTGCTCTTTAGGTAACAGGCAGTAGGCTAAGGATAATTACTGAAGAAAAACCATGCATTTACAAAGCTGGTGTAGCCCAAGCATACAGGGTATGTAAACACTAGTGTATAATGTGGGCCCAGGACTCCAAAATCACTCACTACTCACACCCCAAGAGCAACCTTCAATCACATAAGCACATTCATGTTACATGCTCCATACAGGTCTACCAATTCCTCGCTTTCAGACTAGTTTCATCATATTCTTTCAGCATAGTAATATGCTGTACAGTTTTGTAGCCTAGAAGCAACAGGCTATCCTACAAAAGCTAGGTATGAGGCATCCTGAACACACCAGGTTTGTCTTAGTAAATTCTGTGATGCCCCACAACGGTGAAATTGCCTGGTGTACCATCTCAGGGCATTACCTAACCCTTAAGTAACAGAACGACTAAGCTACATACATATATGCATGCATGCATGCACGCACGCACGCACACACACACACACACACACGTTGGCATACATACATAAAAAAATGAAAATACAAATCAATTTAACATGCCCATCCCCAAATTAAACAGGACAGAAATGAGGCAGATACAAGCCCATAAAATTGATCTGTTATGTAGAAAAATCCTACCCAATCAACATCAGTACTCTACAGGACTTTTCCAGCTTCCACAACTGACAATCTCCCAGACCATGTGGAGTTCCAGGGCTACTCAAGGACAAGCATCATTCCCAGCATGGGAAGCAGCAGCAGCAGCAGCAGCAGCAGCAGCAGCAGCAGCAGCAGGCTAAACCCTGAGATAACGAAATCTGAAGTCTGGGGATGACAAAGCCTAGCCAACAACCGAGGAATGCACACACAACAGTAAACACGGCAGACTCAGGTGAGTCATAAGGGAAGCACACACTAACACTGACAACACAATAATTCAGAAAGACACAGCTAAAATCATGTCTACCACAAAATAAGATCACAGGTAAGTGGGATAAAGTGTTCAAGAAACCACGAGAAAAGATATCTGTTGTCAACTTCTAGCTGTGCTCTTACATGGAGACACATTGTATAGAAATGAGGGGTGCTTACCAACATGCCACTGAGCCTGAGTCTTGTCTGCGAAGTCAAACAATCTGAGGGGAAGAAATTTATGAGGCTGTTTTAGTTTTAATTCTGATGACCTCATTTGGCGCCCCCGCCATACTGTTTCTAAGGCAAGGAGCTGCACTGGTAAATATGGACAGGCCCAGCAGGCCATCTCTGTCTCACACTCAGGCTCAATCTCTTACTCCCTCCCCTTCATTTCTGAGGATTTCCACTACAGATGCAAACAGAGAGCAGGAAACACCTCTTTAGGTCTTATCCCCTTAGAAACACTCTCCTTTGGTCAGGAAATATAATCTAACAGATCTATTTGAGAAGGTATGGGCAGAATCTTCAAAGTATTATAAATCTTAATCTTAAAATGGCATTTCACGTTTTTAAAAAGACCAAATTTTATTAAATATGAATAATAGGACACAATGAGTTAAGACTTGGCGGTGGCTCGCAGCCATCCGTCCTAAGATCCTGCGCCCTCTTGTGGCGTATATGTATATATGCCTTGGAAGAAAAGGCATCGTAGCTTCTGGGGGGCTAAGATAAATGGCAGTATGTTAGAAAGTTTCTAAAGCTCATGTGTAGATAGGGAAATCAGCATTTAGCTTTGCTTGGACCTGTGCTTCTTATCCCACTGGTCTTAACCCCGGAGGTGGGGGTGTGGGATGTGTGCCGAATGACATTATTAGTTATGAAGAAGTAATGATATAAGTTTTAGGGCTGGGCTTCAACACAACATGAAGAACTGTATTAAAGGGTTGCAGCATTACGAAGGCTAAGAGCCACTGGGTTAGGCTGGTAAGAAACTCACTGCTGAGACACTAAGCTGAAGGCAATGCTTTCCTAACACAGGTCTTGAGGATGGGTGAACTGTGGCTTTTAGACCCACACTGGGATTAGGCACAACAAAGTATTTACAATGGATTAATTTTTTTTTTTTGAGACAGGGTTTCTCTGTGTAACAGCCCTGTCTGTCCCGGAACTTGTTTTGTAGACCAGGCTGGCCTCGAACACAGAGATCCACCTGCCTCTGCCTCCTGAGTGCTGGGATTAAAGGCATGTGCCACCACTGTCTGGTAGATATTTTGTAATTTTGGAAAAACTTTAAACTGATCTCATTGAACACAGTTTGCATTTTTAAAATTTGGCATGTAGGACACTCAACTTTAAATAACTTACAAAGGGGCGTGCCCTAGAAATGGGGCTGTCATCACTAAAGGCACAATCTGATGAGGTGAGCACATTTTTTATGTATTTAAGTTTCAACGACTGAATTTCTAAAAATTATTTTGGAAGCATCTGTAGTTGATATAATTAATTACTTGTGCACACTGCCCAGTTATCTTTGGCTATTTGAGAAACAATTTATCCTGAAAACTAGGCTGAAAACTCATCCACTAAACATGAAATTATACAGAAACATGTATACATCACAAATTTTATTACCCATTATATGTAAAAGGTCAAAGACGTATACATTAAGTAAATATTTGTAAATTGGTACTTAAATTGTACTGACTGATTACTGACAGAAAAAAAGAAAATCAAGCATAGTGATATAAACTATCTTCTAAATTTAGATACCAGTCTTTTTATCCTAACAAAGTGAGAAATTACCTTCTCCTTTAGAACAAAACGTGATCAGCCAGCCGATACCAGCAGCAAAAGCAGTTTCTATGGCGTTAACAAAATTCCCTTTAAAGAAAATAAAATTTCTGAGTATTTCTTACTCAATAATGAAAACATTCTTCCAAAAGTTTTTTCTTTCCAAACTTTACTTCCAATCCTCTCTATTAACAATTATTTTTAAGACATACTGATTATTTAGAAAGGTCAAACAGGTAAGTCTGTATGACCTGAGCATTGCCTATTTGGCCAGTGACATTTCCCACACAAGCCCACTCCACTCCCTGCTGTCTTAGATGTGTGCAGAATTGCTGACTTCCAAATACGCAGTCTTTCCCAAAGCCTTCCTATTCCATCTTAGGAGAAGTTAGTTACGTTTTCTGTGAAGAAGTACGTTCTAACCTCTTCTCTTCCCCTCAACAGGGTAGCTTCACACCTTGATCATTCTGTCTGCTCAATTTCTAGCCAGAAAAGTTCCTGGACTGCATTTCAGCTGTTGGCTGGCCTTGCGCTTACTGACGTAAGCTGCTGATGGCTGGGATTACTACACAGTGCTGAACAGTTCCTCACACACAGTTGGTGCTGAATGAATGAGTCACCCTCTGGCCATGCACTCTGTCTCAGATACTTTATAGCCACCCTACAATCATGTGGTGAATGATTTTAACCTAGCATTGAAGTAGTTCTGAACTTGAGCCTTCGGCCTGTGGCTGTGGAAGCATCAGCGCTGCAGGGCTGAGCACTGGCAGCCTCACAGGATGCCCTTCCCCCCATATCTCACACCCTCTACACCTGGGCTGTACAAGTCCCCGTGCAAACGGAACCAGCCTGTCCAACGTACAAGTCAGCAGAGACCAGAGCAAGACGATTCCTTTCTAAGAAGCACAGGAAAACATACTTCAAAACATAATTATGACCCAAATGTAAAACTATCATTGTAAATCCAAAAGACTGATTACAAAACACCCCCGAAAGGCAAGCCAATGAGGAAGTCTGTACCTGTAGACAGCTCCGTCACTGTGCTCCGGACGTGCTGCATGGCGAAGCTCACCAAGCTTTCCCTTGACCGGTCTCCGTTATACTTCACTGCAGCCTGTTGGTTTAGAGAATGCCCTTACTTCTTCACTTTCAAACGCTACCCAATACTCTGACTTAACACTCTGAATGATGCTCAAGTTCTACTTCTTAACATCACAGTGTTCTTACAAATGATACTTGGAGAACCCCGACAGTACAGAATCTGTCTCTAATATTTTGTAACGCCTTTAGTTCCCTTTCGTCACTGGAAGTGGGAAAAAGACAGGTATTAGAGCTGTATATCCCACGAGGCAGCACCTACAATATGTTGAAATGTGCATTAAACATCCTGTACGACAGAAAATGATGGTCCTGAAAGTTTGATAAAGAAATACACAATGTTTATGGTAAATTAGCTCCTAAAATAAGAAAAAGCCTAAAAGTTTTCCTATTGTTTTCTCTAGTACTTTAATAGCTGTAAGGTCCACAAATCTTCAGAATGGAAATAGCACTTACCGTGCCAGACCTGAAGATGTAGAGGCTGGGGTAGCTGCTGACTCCCTTCATCCGGCAAAGCATCCGGTCATCGCCGCAGTTGACAGCTCCGATGCGAAGTAGCCCATCCACTTCCTTAGCAAACTCTCTCCACTAGACAGAAAAAGACAACAAGAGTTTCTGACAATGTTTCTTCTCTTGAATACTTCACTCTATGATTTTACGGGAGGAAAGTTTTCCTAATAAAACATGGGAAAAGTATTTGGTGATCTGATAGTCACAGCGACTAACACAAAATAATTTCCAACAAACTAGAAAAAAAGGAAGCCCAAATAATAAATACATCAACTAGGAAAAAGGCTTTAGCAGCTGGGACATTAAGCATACGTACAGTGGGGGCTAAATCGTGGCAATGTGAACATCCCGGGGAGTAAAAGTTTACAAACCACAGTTCTCCAGAATTAACAGCAGCATCTGAAAGCACACAAAACACAACGATTTACCAAAGGTTAAAGCACATTTTAATTACAAATCGTTTCGCTAAGATCAGAATAAAAAAAGTCAGTCCTAAATATTCCAAGTGAGTGTATTTCCTGTGGTTTTCCTATAAGCAGTACTGTTTCTTCTCAAATGTCATACCCATATAACTTTTACAAACTCCTTCTGAGCCTGTACTTGAATAAGCAGCAGCCCTGCAGGGTAAATGTGGTCGTGAAGACACACAAGGGGTAGCACGGGAGGCAACAGCCAGGGCTCCTGCCAGTCTGTGCACAAGAAAGGTAAAGGGGAAACCACGGCTGAGACTAAAGCTGTTATACCACTAGCAGCAAGGGTCAGTGTAGGGCCAGGGCCCGTCACAGACACTGAAAACCATTTTTGAGACAGGGCCTCACTGTGTAGTCCTGGTAGCATGGAACTTGGCCATGAAAACCCGACCTGCCTTGAACTCACTTGCCTGCTTGGAGTACTGGGATTAAAGAAAGGTATGTGCTAGTCACCTGCATTATAGTAAAGATTACAGAGATTAAATTAAATGTTTTTCCCAAGTAAGAGCTTTATCTTGGAAAACCATATTGTTTAAAAATGTAATGTAAAGAATTTTGTCATCTTAAAACATCATTACATGTTTTTGCTAAAATAGATTTGAACACCATGTAGTATCAAGTTGACAGCACGTATTTGTAAAATGATCCAATGAAGACACTTTAAAATTTTAACCAAAAATTACTCTAATATTCTAGACACAAACGTGAGAGCAATTTGTTAAGCTCTTTATATAATTTCATACCAATGTCAGCTATCAGTGATTTTAAATGAAATTTTCATAATTATAATTGTCAAAATACGTGTACTATGCTTATTTTTGTTTAGCTGACTGGCTAGTGGAAACACTCAGGAATATATTTCAGTGGCAAGGCAGTTCTGTGGAGAAACAGTTCATCTACACACTGCAAGCAAGAGTAAATAACTTAGGATTTCCATCGGTCATTCTTTGGCAAAGTTGGGAAGTGTTAAACACTATATAGATGATCATGTTGGGTTAGACTACCAACTGATGTTAATTTAGAGGGGAAAATCTTCATTAGAATTACTGAAAACTTTAACAGAAAAAAGAGAGCCTCTTGTCAGTTACAACCATACGAGACAGAGCATCTAATGCTGCGTATCCCCGAGTCAGAAACACTGCCAACCTCTGCAGCAGTGGTTCAGTTCTCGCTGCCTAGTGAGAAGCCAGACTAAAAATACATTCACTATCTGCTCAGTTTTAGGACCAAGGCTTTTCTCTGTTGTGTAGGCTGGGCAGGAACTCACAGTCCTTCCGCCTTGGCTTCCCACATAGCTGGGGTCACAGGGTAGGCCACTGTGCTGGACTAAAAGTATTTTTAATAGTGTAGTAAAATAGCACAATGAAATGCTTTATATAACTCAGTAACACAAAACAGAGTAAATATATATTTGAAAATGCAAATTTCTTTGAGATCACAGAACCAGAATATCTATTAATATCTATACAATAGCTTCTACTAGTACAGAAAATGGTGTACTGTCTTGAGTTCCTCTTTTTTGGTACATCTGCAAAAGGATGCTTCAACCGTGGCCTTATTTGGTCAGGTGTTGTCCACCCTTCAAACACAACCTAGAACTTGATCACGGCTGATGATCTACTGTACTGTGAAATACAAAAAGATAATGTGCCCATGCTTAATGGAAAACACGACCCTTCTTAGGAAAACACGGCAACATTCATAGCTTTAAAATTAGAGCTTCCTAACTACTTCTGTCCTTCTGTGTTGAAATCAGACATTTAGGTTCCTTTCCTGGTAAAAGTGAACTCTAATTTGGCCTAAATTTTCCAGTACTAACAACAGGAAAATTGGGCAAAATATAAAAGACTTATGCTGAAAACTCAAGAGATGCGTAATAAAGCGCTCTAATGCCAAGATGTGGAAAGGTGGAAATCAGAGCCAGCGCTGGCCGCTAGAAGAGACGCTTGAGAGGCAAAATCTGGGCAGAGATTTCAATGAATTAACCAGTTAAAAGAATATAAGGTATAAGGAAAGGCTGCAAGCAGAGATGAACCAGGGCATGATCACAACACAGCATCTGCATCATTTTGTTCTACCAGAATACAGCTGATTTGAGAGTGCTGGGGACTCTCCCCAGAAGACTAGAATATATATACATCACTTAAAGATGATTTTATAATTGTTTATGGAAAGATTACGTAACTCAAGCCAACAGAAAGAAATGGCAATAGAAACTCACAAGCAAGCCCACTGGTGACATCTGTCCTCTTCTCTCTGCTTCTAGAACTGAAGGGCCAGGGTCACCTTATCTTAGTCCATTCACACAAAGAACAGTGCGAGCTTTAATCGATATGTCAATTATCTCTAAGGTTTCGGGCCTGAATTTAGAACTGTCATGTGGGGTTCTAAGTGACTTAATTAGGAGGCCTTTTCTGCATAGTGCTGTCTGAAAACGTATAAACTCATCTGCAGTATAAAACTTAGCCAAGTCATTCTAGGTGGTCTCACAGAGCAGCCAGCTGCAGGTTTGGTTCAGTTCCTCTGATTTCTGTGCACAAGTCTCCCTTTTTCTAACCACAAGGGTCACAAAACACTTATGAATGAGTGAGAGTAAGAACCACACAGGAAGAGCTATAGAGCTACACAACCACACGTGGTCTGTGATACAGGCATTAGTGTTATCTATCAATAAATCAAATCCCTCCATTTCTTTTGTAGGAAAAGATGTTGAAGAGTTCATATACACAACTTCTAGCGGCACTCTATCAGTCAGCTGTTTTCCTAATGGTCTAAAATGTAACTGGAACGGAACAGGGACTTTTCATATCAGTCACATATAAAATTAAACTTGCCCCCACAATAACCACACTTATCTAAAAGACTGAAACTGCACCTTTTCTGCTGTTGCAAGTACGTAACAAAGCAAAATGGACGCTAAACCTCAACTGCATATTTTTTTTACTTTCATTTGGTATTCATACTTAGCTATTTTGCTACGTACTGACTAAGAATTTATGTTATGATAGCTTCACCTGCATGTGACCATGTGAGTGCACAGAGCCTGTAGCGGTCAGAGAACCATGGCTGTGAGACATGTAGGTGCTGCGGATTGAAACTATGTCTTCTCGAGAGTAAAAGTGCTTTTAACAGCTGAGTCACTTCTCTAGCCCAGTGGTTCTCAATTGTAGCATAAACAATAATAACCCAGAGATACTGGAGTTCAAGCTATCAGAAAAGCAAAGGAGCCAACCACTAGAAAGAACTTTTACCTCTACCAAACCTTCAGATAGAAGGGGCAAGATTCTGTCTCCATGAATTCTCAAACTCCACACTCCACCAAGTTCCTGTCTCTTCCCCTTCATAGTCTCTCTCTGTTCAACCATATTGCTCCTGTTTCCACCTTCCTAGGGTTGGGACTGCGTGTGATCCCAAATGCTGGGATCACCTTTGTAGGAGCTCTGTCTCTCTTTTAGACAGATTCAATCTTGTGTGGCCCAGGGTGGCCTTGAACTCAGTGAGATCCACCTGCCTCTGTCTCTGGAATTCTGGGATTAAAAGTGTGTGCCACCACTCCCTGGCCTGTATGGCTGCTTTGCCCTCTGATCGTCAGGCAAGCTTTATTTATTTAAACACAAATTATACACCACTATACTCTACCTTCCTAATGCTGCAACCTTCAATACAGCTCCTCACGCTGTGGTGACCCCAACCACAGTATTATCGATGCTACTTCATCACCATAATTTTGCATCTGTTATGAATCGTGATATAAGTACCTGATATGCAGTTTTAGGTGACACCTGTAAAAGAGTCGTTCAACCCCCAAAGTAGTGGTGACCCACAGTTGAAAACCACCACTCTAGCCCCCATGCTTCTCTGAACAGTTTAATATACCATGCACATCATATTCCTTTTAAAAATTCTGAATGATTTCTAACTTCTGATTACATTCAGACTTGTGAGTTTTGGGTAAGAGATGTGACCTGTACTACTTTCAGAAAGTTGTTTGCCCATAAACTTACCAAATTCTCTTCTTTCTAATGTTATGATTTCAGGATCATCATCGTAAATACCTAATTTTAAAAGTGGATAAAAACCATAAAATTAAAACTTCTTCATAAAAATAAACCACATAAAATATTAGCTATAAAAATCAGCTATACTGAATTTCAAACTTGAATACACATCAAATTAAGAGAAAACCGACAGTGATTGCTGCTCCAGATGACTTCCTTCAATACTGACAATGCCGTGATCCGGCCGACCACAGTGTGGGTGAAGTTCCTAGTCACCTCCATTATTCCCCATACAAAACCTCTCTGCCTTGTTACTGTTTTATAAATTTACTTTTCTTTCATGTGTATTGGGGTTTTACTGGCCTGTATATCTGTGTGAGGGTGTCAGATGCTCTGGAACAGGAGTTACAGACAGTTATGAGCCACCACGTGGGTGCTGGAAATTGAACTCAGGTCCTCTTGAAGAGCAGCCAGTGCTCTTAACTACTGAGTCATCTCTCCAACCCCCTTGTTTTGTTAGTTTTAAAAACAACCACAAACTCATTAGAACTTGCAACAACAGCACAAATTCTTATGTACCCGTCACCTAACTTCTCCTAAAGATGACATGCTACAATATCAAAACCACAAACTGAGTAATGTTAACAATGGATATAAAGCACAGACAGGAAATTTTTCCACAGGGGCACTTGTAAATATTTGGGGCTTTTAGGGCAAAGTTTCTGTGGGGTTTCTTTGGTTTTATTTTTAAACACAAATGCTCAGTTCTGCCCTCAGAGTCTTACAGAATTAATAGATAATATGTAACAAATTACAGACCTGTACTCCAAATAAAATTTTCTTTTTGTAAGCTAGTAGGAAGCTAAGTCTGGCTGGTAAAAGTCAGCAGGGAATATACGTAAATATTTTTAAATTTATTTATGAAGTCTTGAGTAAACCACAGAACAAATTTAAACTATTTTCCTTAGTCTAGATAAGCGCACATGCAGTTCTTAGCCTGCACTTGAAGCTCACTAGTACAAGAGGAAACACTGGTGATATATGGTAACACTTCTGATATGACTGTGGTCTCTACTTCCTCCTCCCCTGTCCTCTGTGTCTCCCTCTCCTCTTGCTTTCCTTGTTTATTCCTGCCAACAGCACGTAAAACCAGGATCACCAGAGGCGCCACACGAGGAAGATGGTGTTTCTACCACACAAGCTACTGTTACGTTTAAAAGGAAGTCCAGCTATGGCTGGAACATACTCTTCAAAGTTTTGACATGCTTTAGTATTTAACTTCTAATGCAACATACAGCACAAAACATATTGTTAAATGGAACCATATATAAAAGTATTAAGCATAATGTGACCAATACACTTTCATATATGTTCCGTAATTTCTGTAGACCAAATGACTTGCCTTTTCAACTCAACTTTAGAGTAACCTAAGAGCTAATCAAAGCGACAGACATGCAACATACAAATTAAACAGCAGAATGACACTTTTATTTGTATCATAATATAAACTTCAGGTTTGGAGACCTGGCTTGGTGGTCAAGGGCATAGAGCCTGCGGTTCACAGCCCAGCACGGGGTGGGGGTGGGGCAGGACTGACCTCACGGTAGCAGGCACCTTACCGAAATCATAGCGGTAGTAGCTCCAGCTCTCATACTGGCCTCCCTGGTTATCTTCAAGTCCCTTCTCCCCGTACTTGTCATACTTCTTCCGCAGATCTTCATCCTTGAGGACTTCATATGCTCTATTTATTTTTAAAAAATCACCATGTGCATTTGGGTTATTCTGTTAAAAAAATATTACATACAACGGTTATTTCAAGTATACAATCTGAATCTCTTCAGAAATACAGATTTAACTGATCCAGATTTCTGCATACCGACAGGAAAAAGGGCAGAACAATAAGACACGAATCATCAAGATGAAACCAGGAAGTAGTCCCAGGAAGCAAACTTTGAAAAGAAGCCTAACGAAGGGAAATCAGAAATTTCAAAATTCAAAAGTCTGGCAGTTCTGGCAACACAAGTTCATTACTGTATAAAGTATCCAAATAAGAGGAACAGTGGATAAAGATCAGCAATCCCCTTCTAAGATGCTGAAAACAATGCCACTAAGTGAAGCCTTTACTTATAATCTGTTACTTCTGTAACAGTGATAAATAAATAGTATGCATGCCATTTCCCATGTGAGGCCCAGCCATAAAGTGTAGCTTTCATTATTAAAAAAGAAATAATACCAAAATCACAATTCAAAACTGGAAAAAAAAGATGTTACTTTTTTACTGTAACATAGACTTGGCTTCTGGAAATTACACTTGGCAACTTTAAAACAAAAACTTGAAAAACAACAACAACAACAAAATCCTTAAATATAATACAGATCTCTGGGAAAGAGAAGTCAACCAGGAGTTTATGGTGTTCAGCTTTATGTAACTGAGATAAAACAAACTCACTTATAAATTTCTAGCTACATAAATTATCCCCATCATGTCCTTATTCATGATAAGCTAAAAATTAATGAAAAAACTTAAATATCATAAAAATCAAAACAAATTGATTTTAAAGGTTCTTGGATACACAATCTTTATAAACGGAAGTACACTTGGAGCTCTCAAGTTTTGATTCCAAGTGTGTAAATCAAAAGTGTGGACTTTGCATGGATTACAATAGTGAAAGTTAACCACGCTGTGACTAGCTACTGTCCCTCCTGAAAGGCTCTTCTGAGTTCTGAGGGGATAATTGTCTCTACGACCCCCCCCCCCATTAGCATGAACCCTGCTTCAAAGACAAGGCTGAGGTTAATCCATTCACTGCTCCTGTTGGAAATCAGTTTACAGAGAAGCAGCAGCTGTACAGGATACTGACAAAATCCTCGTGCTTTGCTTCTTTGGTTTTACTCTGCAGGTGACTTACTAGCTTCAGGTGGTGGGAATAAACCCCGAACCTTGGCACGCCACGCAAGTGCTCTACCTACCTCTGTCTTTTATCTCCAGCTGCCAAGTTATAATTTTTTTACATTCTTAAGCATTCCAAATGCTTATTTAAAAATAAAACACATATTGAGACACAGTATAACAAGCAGGTATTTGAAAGAGAAATTTTACCTACCGGGTTTTTATCAGGATGTAACTTCAGTGCTAATTTCTTAAAGGCTTGTCTTATTTCTCTACTGCTTGCAGTTTTAGATACTCCGAGCAAACTGTAAAAATTCTGATCCGTGCCTACCACAACGACCACAAACACTATCAGAAGACAGAGACCGATCCGCTTCAAGTCTCTGAGAAAGTCATCTTTGTTTAACCAGACTCCCATTCTCTTTCTTAGGCAAGTTCTTATTTAAGTGAACATGAAGATACAGTGCTGGGTCCAGTGGTTATAAGAAACACATTTGAGAACTTCTGTCCACATTACTTCAAGGGTCAATCAAGCATCCCAGAACACAGCCCAGAAACGTTAACCTAAAGAGACCAAACCAGGCAGTTAAAATACTTTCCAAACTAAGCAGCTAGAACATAATTTGCCAAGTGACAGGGTCAGCAATACACTGTGAATGGCCCTGAGTCCTACCCTCTAGAACCCTCCCTTGCCTCTGTATCCAGGTAGGCATACTTGCGAAATCACTCTAGGTAGAAGGAAAAGGCTGGAATCTAGAAACACACACACATTTAGACAAGAAGGCGTGTGATCCACCAGGGTAAGAATAAGCAGCGTTTCCTTCTCCCAGCACACTGCCCTTTTCCAGTATCTCTTCCCTTTTCGCTCGTTTTACGCCTTAAAAACTGTTCAGTTTTCTTTCGAATCTAATCTCATTTGTAGAGGATGCCTTTGAGGGAAATAAAAGCATAAAACTTTTCCAAGGGGTTTGTGCCTTTTACATAACAATTTAAAAATGTCAGTATAAAAATAGACAACTTACAAAGCGGGCTACCCCAAATTTTCTAAGGTGCTTGCTCTGAGAGAAGAAACTGACTTATAAAAAAAAGCAGAGAAACAGCTGCGAATCGGTGAAATTTCATGATGAAGATCACGTGTGGAATAAACAAATGTAGAAGAAATAAGAGAACCAGGAAGGCTGTGAAGGATCAAAATCTAGAATTTCACCTTAGAGTTCTACTAGTATCCTTTGAAGATCTTAAAATGCTTGGGAAGGGGGATCTTTCCTAGCATCTTCAACTTCAATTCTCTTCATTTAAACCCAAACGTGTTCCTAAAAATTCCTTACCTGTGAACAGGCCTCACCTCACTTCTAACCCTTCCTGTCCATCCCACAAAATATACACCTTTGTAAAAGATACTGATAGAAAACCAGAAATACCCAGGCTAATAACTAACAGGGAGGAAAACAAAGGAAGAACTAATCTCAATCAGGAATTTGGGATACGGTGTCCCTGGGGTTAGGGTGGGGGTAACAGAACAGCCCGGGGCCGGTGAGGAGGCTGAAGGTAAACGCAACGTTAAGGATGGATGCTGCCGTTTCTCCAGAGCGGGAGCGGGGGAAGGCCGGGGAACGGGGCTGGCCCGTGTGCGTCCGAGGTCCCGGGTCCGACCGGGGAGAAGCAGCCCGAGTCAGAAGTGCGAGCGGAGGGTAGGGTGGAGGGGGCAGCGAGCGAGGCGAGGACCCGACCCCGGGCGGCGCGGCGGCGGTGGGATGCGGCCGGCGCCCTCCCTCCCGAGGCCCCTGCGGTGCGTGGAGGCTGCCCGCGCCCACCTCGGCGTCCTCGGCTACTGCCCCATCCTTAGGCCGCCGAGCTCGGGACCGGGTCGGACCGGACGCCGGCTACGAGCGCGCGCAGCAGCAGCAGCACCGCCGCTCGGGTCGCGCCGGCGGAGCGGGGCGGGGCCTGGCGCGCGGCATTGTGGGAAAGGTGTGGGGCGGGGTCCGTGGGACGGCGGCCGGCGGGGTGGGGCGGGCGGACGGACGGGCGGGCCGGTTTAGGCTGACGTGGCCGTCTGTGCGGCGGCCGCTGCGGCTCCGGCTCCGGCTCCGCTCGGAGACAGGGGAGCAATCCGCAGCACGGCCCCCAGCGGCTCTGCGGCCGAAGGCAGTCACGGGCGGAAGGAAGGGCGTAAAGCCCGCCCCTTCCGGTCCCGTTGCCAGGGCGACGGGGAAACCCGGGTAGAAGGATCCGGCTTGCTAATCCTCCCTAGAGATTTGGTTAAAGGGTGGGTACCGCGGAAAAGGCCGATTTGGCTGAAAGTGGAGAACTCGCCTGAATCGACCCCGTTTGCAAAGGACTGGACAGAGTAATTGCCCACTAACCCAACTTCCTAGAAATAAAATTATTTACAATTTTGTGTATCAGCAGGCATCGAGCTTTCTACTGATTTCCGGGTTTCTGAATCATTCTCACAGAGTATTTCTCCTCTCAGTGACTTCTACTCGACTGGGTACCAAAGCTACACTTTTTCAGTCATGGCGCTCTGACCATTGAAGTAGCTACACTTAAAATCCCGGAAAGAGGAAACGTCGTACTTTGCAATAGGTAGAAAGTGTTAATGAGTCGTTCGTTGGATAGTAAACCAGATGTCAGCTAATAATTTTATGACTGTAGGGCCTATTGCTGAACCAACATGCAGAAATATTAGAAGCAGTCTGAAGTGACAGCTGTTTGCATGTGCCAGGAACTGGCCTAAGTACACATGGATTAACTCAGTCCTCCAAGTAATCTTGGGAGATAGCGCTGATTATTATATACATTTCAAAGTCAAGGGTGCCTGGGTAGCTAAAAATTGAGGAAAATGAAAGTCACAGCTAAGCAACCTAGTTCCAGGGTTTGTAATGATAATCAGTATGCTACTGTGAACCAAACCAAAACTGCTTAGAATAACTTAAAAAGCAAAACAGGTATCAGATAACAACAATGATGCTCACTTAAGGGAGACTAAAACCTCATTGTCTGAGTTTAAGTATCAAATCTCAGTATCATAACTACATCGTTTATGCCTGGGACACATTAAGAAATACTCCTTTTGGTTTCTTCTGGGGAACTACATAGCTTTCAAGATCCATTTCATGGGGGCTGGAGAGATAGCTCAGTGGTTAAGAGCACTGACTGTTTTTCCAGAGGACCCAGGTTCAGTTCCCAGCATGCACATGGCAGCTCACAACTGCCTGAAGATCCAGTTCCAGGGGATCTGACACCTTCCCACCAGTGCACATAAAATAAAGTAAATAAACAATAAGAAATAAAAAAAAGGTCCGTTACATGTTACTTCTAAAGACATCTTCTGTGTACCACCAAAGTATGTCTGACCACTTCATCTTTTGTTATTACATTAATCACAACATGTTTCAAGAGTATGAAATCAGACATTGGCTTTATGTTTTCCCCAATGCCTCCTTAGAAGAGAGCTTGGCATCTCTTCAACACATGGATTAGGGTTGAATGAAGAATCAATATTTGGTTTGAACAAAGAGAAAAGAGTAGCCCTGTGTTCCTGAAGTTATTGTTTGAGACTGGGTACAAGGCGTAGTCACAAGGCAAAAATAAATGACAAGTGAGTGATTTAAATCATGGTCTACGTGGTGAATTTCAGGGTGCAGTGATCAAAGAATGAGAGGAAAGTATGGGTGATTCTAATAAAAGGAATTCTCTCAAGTATTTGAATTTTCATAATTGGGTGGGCTTTGGTGTCATTATGTCCATTTGTTCAACTCACAGGAAGATTTCGAGTGACTTGTCATAAGTCCCTTGTCAAAGGGATGAAATGGGAGAATAATCTGTATCCTATGTGTTCTTGTGTGAACAGACAATTATAGCTAAAACTTCCATATACTTTATATGTCTCGGGTACTATTTAAAACACTTTACCTACATTAATTCACTTAGTTATCACAGCAACCCTCTGAGGCAAGTGCTATTACTGGCAATTCCTTTAAAAATATTTAAACCTTTGTTTTTAATTATTATGGGTATGCATGTGTATCTGTGTTTGGACATAGAGAGGTGACTTTGGAGGCCAGAGATGTCCGATCTCCCTGGAGCTGCTGGAGTTACAGGCATATGAGAATCAGACTCAGGTTCTCTGTGAGAGCGTACTGGCGGAACTGACTCTCCAGGTCCTGCTGCCAGTTCTACTTAGGAGGAAACCAAAGCAAAGAGAAGGCTAAGCCTCATGCCATCATCACACAGTCAGGCAGTGACAGAATTTGGACTCTAACATAGGTGATCTCAATCAGAAGGCCACCAATATCACAGCTAACTGAAATATTTTTTGATAGATAGATTCAATAGATTTGTTTAATCCAGATGAGGTGTTCTTTCCTTAGACTACTTCACAGTATCAGACATGCTTGACTTGGGGGTGTTAGAAATGCTTTGTAAGGTAAGGTCTCATTGGCAAAGGCAATGCAAATCCTTGCTTGTGTGTTGTTGTGGAATAACCTTTCTGTACACTGTGAAGATGTGTTTTTGCCAGGGCGCCTTCTGATTGGTTTAATAAAGTTCTGAATGGCTAGTAGCTAGGTAGAAGGGGATTGGCGAAACTTCTGGGCAGAGAGAGAAGAGGAGATGAATCTAGGCACAGGCGAGATACCAGAGGACGCAAAGAGAAAACAGGAGGTGCAAGATGGAAGAGAGGTAAAAAAGTCACGAGGCAAAATGCAGATCAGTATAAACGGATTAATTTAAGTTATAAGAGCTAATGGGACAAGTCTAAGCCATAGGCTGAGCTTTCATAATTAATAACAAGTCTCCATGGCTGGTGGGACAGAGGAAAGTCTGACTAAAGTATGTAGAAATCACCCACAGTACCTACCAAAGGAGTTAGTATTTGTGGTGATTTGAACGAGGTGTCCCCTATAAGTCTTGAGCATTTTACTCTGGCCACCAGCTGGTGGCTGATTGGGAAGGATTGGGGGGTGTGGCCTTGTTGGAAGAGGTGTTTTGCTGGGGCCAGGCTTAGGGTTTCAGAAACCTTCCACCATCTCCAGTGAGTGCTCAGATGTTGCTGCAGTATCCCCACCGTCATACCTATCTGCCTGCTGCTGTGCTCTTCACCAAGACAGTGGCTGACTCCCACCCTTCAGGAACTGTAGGTCCCACATAAACCCTTTCTCCTGTGAGTTGCCTTGGTTGCGATGTTTTACCATAGCCATAGAAAAGTAACCAACACAGCATCCAATGCATGTGCTGATTTCGGCTCATTTTTCAGGAATGTGCATATGGCTGTAACTGTGATTTCATATTTTCCACCTTCAATGAACAGTTCTACTGTTAATATGGCTAACAGTACTTTTGTGCATTTCTTTATATCAAACAATTTGACATTATAGTTTTTCATGTTAAAGCGTTATGTGGTAATTAAACACAATCTAATAAAAGTTACTGAAGTAGACTTTGGTGTCTATGCACATCTGTAAGTATATGCACATGTATTTGCATATATCTATGTATCTCATGCACATTGGATTTTCCTATCAATCATCCCTGTTTTCACCTCCCAAGCTCTGGGATAAGTGTTCAAAATACCTCTGAAAGTTTTTGTAAAACCTGGCTTCTGAGACTGGAACTCAGGTTTTGTGCCAAACACTTTGTGGACTGAGCCCTCTCCCCAGCCCAAGAGTTTATTGTCTAAAAAAATAATTTTATATCATGCCTGTCAGACAAGAAATACCCTTGATGGGCCAGAGACTTTTTTTTAATTCCTTAAAAAGAATATTTATTAACAGAAAAATGAATATTAAGATTTATTTTAAAATATCAAAATTTAGACATCAAAATGAATAGATGCTGTATTTTTTAATTATGTGATATAAAGTAGAAACGTCTATAAAATAGTAATAATTCATATAGAGAAGTAAAAAAGAATTCTGGA